>NW_024346150.1:1265359-1414935 GCF_902729225.1 Pteropus medius | reverse complement strand
CCCCCCCCGCCAACTGCCTGGGGTCCCTACCCTTTTGGCTTTTCTACTGCTGCAGTGTCTGCTTGCAGTTCTTCCACTGATGCTTATGAACCTCTGCTTGGTTCATTTGATGGTCTGTAATGAAGTACCATAGACTGAGTAACTTCTAAACAACAAATTTATTTCTCACGGTTCTGGAGGCTGGAATTCCAAGATAAGGGTGCTAGCATGGTCAGGTTCTGGTGAGGGCCCTCTTCCAGGATGCCTTTTACATGGTAGAAAGAGGGCAAGAAAGCTCTCTGGAGAGGTACAGATCCCATTCATGAGAATTCCACCCTTGAGATCTAATTACCTCCCAAATGCCCTGCCTCCTAATACCATCACGTGTGGGGTTAGGATTTCAACATGAATTTTGGGAAGACGTAAATATTCAGTTTATTGCAACCATCATCCAGTTTTGGCACAAAATATTACCACACTTTAGTTACATCTTTGGGATAAATTCCTAGAAATAGATTTTATGGATTAAATATGTTCACATCTAAAGATTTTTGTTACAAATTTAATATGATTTTCAAAAAGATTAGATTGAAGCAAGTTCCTAAAGGATATTTCGATTTTTTTTCTTTCCTGTTGGTGTCCAGTGGCTGAGTAGTTTTGGCATCAAATGCTAATATCTTCCAGTTTAATCCCCAATTACTAAGAAATTAGAGGCAGGAGAAGAAGAAAGGAAGGCAGATTCAACATAAGTAAGGATTCCCAGAATTTAGTGCTTTCCATAAGAATTAAAGTATTTGAGGAGGTGGTAGAATTTTGTACCTGAACATAGTCAGACACATGCTGGATGACACCCAAGGGCAGTGTTCTTAGAGGATGTTAAACGTCTGATGAGTGGTTAAACTGTTTTAGAATCGTGTTTACAAACCTTTAAAAATGTAGATTCCTGGCTCTATCCTCGCACTTTATAGAATCAGGTTCTTCTAGGGAGGGACGTGGGACTCTGGTAGTCATCTCCAGGTGATTTTGATGTAAAGCAAGATTCCTATTCCTGAGATTCAGTATGATTCTGTGTGTTTTGTTTCATAAGTAGAATGCTATTATGTTCCAAAGATATATATATATATATATATACATATATATGTGTATACATATATATATACATATATATGTGTATATATATGTATATGTAAGTTCTTTATTAGTCAAAAAAGGGTACTTTACAGCATAGGTAATATAGTCTGTAATAATGTAATGGCTATGTACAGTGCCAGGTGGGTACTAGAATAATTAGGGGGATCACTTCATAAATTACATAAATGTCTACCCACTATGCTGTACACCTGAAACTAATTTTACAAAAGGGCACTTAAAAATTCATTGTCATGTTTGTCTCTACCATCAGATATCTTCCCATCTTAATATGAAACATACACACCTACGAAATTATAACCAAAACTTTTCTTTAAGCTGTGGAACTTTTATTAATAGCTTATGTAATTTTATTGCAAGGATTTTTATATATGATGCTTTTAATAAGTAGTTGATAGTTTTGATTTTTGTTCAGACAAGGAAATTACTTCATAGCATGTTTGATGTATTTTTCTGAGTAATACATTTCCTTAGTAAATGAGAACGTTAGTTGAAAGTATTGTTAAGCTGACTATTTTATCTTCTTAGGTAATGCTTTGCCATTTAGAAAAGAATTTGGGGCCTAAGGAAACCATCAATATGTTCTTCCTCATATTATCAAAACTATTAATATTAACTTCAGAAATATGGAGAAATTTTACTTTAAAGATTGTTTTTATTTATACTTTATTCAACAAATATTTATTGAGTGCTTACTGTGTATCAGGCACTTTTGTTAAGTGCTGAGGGTACAACAAACAAAACACAAAAATTCATACTTCATTGAGCTTATATTCTAGTGGGACAGTGAGACAATCAACAAAAAGTGTGTGGCATCTTAGAAAGTGGTAAGTGCTAAGGAGAAAGTGAGCAGTGAAGTAGGGTCTGAAGTTAGGAAGAGAGTATTAAAATTGTGTGTTGGGGGGGGTGACATTTTAGATAACCTGAAGAAAGGTGACTTTGGCATAAAATCATAAGATAAGGGGGATGGAGCTAACCATGAGGATCCATGGAAGAGCATCTTACTTATGGAAGATCTAAAGATAGAGTGTTATTCTTTATTGTATGCCCTTCTGGATTAATCAAATAGAAAGTATAGTGAGTAACAGTTGAATTCCGTTTGTCTTAAAGGCTTTTGGTTAGATTTTTTTAAAAGTACTGCTTAATGCAACTAATTTCTTGGGTTTTTATGAGTTATGATTTCAGTCTGCAAGCAACTTTAGAGACTGTAGCCTCAAGGTTGCCACTTAAAACTACTGCTATTTATTTCTCAGTGGAGTTAGAGAATAATTGTATTTTAGCGAACTTTGAGTTTCATTCTGCTAAACCTAATTCTTAATGTTAATTAACAGGCATTGTAATATAGTGGGTAAAAATATGGACTCTAGAGTCAGACAGCTTGGTTCTAGTTCAGGCTCTATAGTTGTGATCTTGGGCAAATTATTTAACCTTAATTTCTTCTGTAAAATGGGGGAAAATACGGCATCTACCTTGTTAGGGATAATGTGAGAATTAAATGTTAGTATATGTAAAAGTACTAAAAATGTGCCTGTTATTTAAAAGAACTCAGTAAATGTTAGTTGCCATTAGTGTTAGCACTAATATAGTAGCACTTTTCACTTTGTGAGTAATACAGAATAATATTAGAAATTTTTTATATGCCTACTACCCTATCAACCTTTCCTGTATCCCTGACCTTACTTCCCAGAATTTTTAATTTATTTAAAAAATTATTCGTTGTGATAAAATATGCATAATATAAAATTTCCTATTTTAACCATTTTTAAGTGTATATTTCAGTACCTAATGTCAGTGATTTTTGTAGTACTTTAAAAAGCTGACATTTTTTTTGCTGTGGAAGATGATCATGTAAAATACCATCTACTACTCTGCTGTATATCTTCCCAATTTTCTTATAATTTCTTAAACTTTTAAATTTCTTTAGCATTTTTTTAAAATTAAAATTAAGCCCATCCCTAGTTTAAAGAATCAAATGAATTCTACAAAGTTATAACAAAATAGCAGCCCCCCCAACAATCCTCTCCCCATTTCTACTCCATAAGAAACAACTTCTTATTCTTTTAGCTGGTTACTTTGGAATATACCTCCTTGTTAAAAATATGCTTCTATAGCTGCTTTTTGATTTAAAAATTTTATTCATTATCTATGATTGCCTACCATGGAGGATAAGGATTTCTCCACATCCTTTCTCTCTCCCCAACATACATGCACAAATACATGCCACATACATACCTCCACTTTCCCAGTAAAGTTATATTTATAGATCTTCACTGCTAACAGACTTAAGATGCAGTAAAATGTTTATTTCCTACATAACATTTTGTTTTTCATATAATTATTACATTATATATTATTCCATGTTAATTATCTTTTTATGCTTAGTTTTCTATATACTTATCACTAATTCTAAGAATTTTTTATAACAGCTTTGAGATACAGTTCACATACCATATTCATTTGTTTAAAGTGTATAATTCAGAGAAACATGGAGTGAGAGATGTCCCCAGATGTCTACCCTTGAAACAACTGTAAACGGAACATCTAAAACTCAACAAAAAACACCCAACCGGCACACAAGCATGTCTGAGCGAGGGATCTATGAATAAGAGCTACCACAGTGCTCATAGAACATTCTCAAGGATTGACCATATACTGGGACACAGAGATTGCCTCAACAAATATAAGAGGGTTGAAGTCATACTAACCATATTCTCTAATCATAATACTTTGAAGCTGGAGATCAACTGTAAAAAAGCGAGAAGAACCATAAATACATGGAGATTAAACAACATGCTACTGAAGAATAATGAGGTCAGAGAAGAAATAAAAAGAGATCAAGAGATACGTAGAAACAAATAATAGTGATAGTACAACATATCAGAACTTTTGGGACACCACAAAAGTGGTAATAAGAGGAAAGTTCATATCGTTATAGGCTTATCTCAAAAAAGCAAAGGACAAGCCCAAATAACCTAATGCTTCATCTTAAAAACTAGAAAGGGAAGAACAAATGAAGCCTAAAATCAGAAGGAAATAAATAATAAAAATTGGAGCAGAATTAAATGAAATTGAAAACAAAACAATAGAAAAAATAAATGCAACAAATTGTTGGTTCTTTGATTTTGCTAAAGAATAAAGCTTGGTTTGTAGCCAGGAATCTGAATGTGTTAAAACAAACAAACAAACAAAAAAAACTGATTCTTTGCGAAGGTTAATAAAATTGACAACCCCCTGGCTAGACTCACTAAAGAAAAAAGAGAAGAGACACAATAAAATCAGGGACGAAAGAGGAGAAATTACAACAGACACTGCAGAAATATGAAGGATCATAGAAGATTACAATGAAAAAGTATAACACCTAATTTAATAACCTAGAAGAAATGGACAAGTGCTTAGAAAGATAGACCCTTCTTAGACTGAATCAAGAAGAACTGGAAAATCTAAATAGACCTATCAGCAGTATGGAAACTGAGACAATCATCAAAAACCTACCAAAAAGTAAAAGTCCAGGACCAGATGGCTTCACCAGTGAATTCTACCAAACATTCAAAGAAGATTTAATACCTATTCTCAAACTCTTCCAAAAAATCGAAGAAGAGGTAATACTTCCCAACACATTTTTTGAGGCCAATATTACTCTGATACCAAAACCTGGTAAAGATAATACAAAAAAAGAAAACTACAGACCATGAACACAGATGCAAAAATCCTAAACAAGATACTAGCGAACCGAATACAGCAACATATTAAAAAGATTATACACCATGATCAAGTGGGCTTTATCCCAGGGGCACAGGGATGGTTCACCATATGCAAATTGATTGATACACCACAAAAACAGATTAAAAAATAAGAATCATATGATCATATCCATAGGTACAGAAAAAAACTTTGACAAGATAAAGCATCCATTTATGATCAAAACACTTAACAAAATCGGTATAGAAGGAGAGTACCTTAACATAATAAAGGCCTTATACAAAAAACCCTCAGCCAACATTATACTTAATGGTGAAAAACTAAAAACCTTTCCTCTAAGATCAGGAACAAGACAAAGCTGTCCACTATTGCCACTGTTGTTCACTATTACATTGGAGGTCCTAGCGAGTGCAGTCAGGCAAGAGAAAGACATAAAAGGCATCCAGATAGGAAATGAAGAAGTCAAACTGTCACTGTTTGTGGATAACATGATTATATAGAAAACCCTAGAGACTACATAAGAACACTACTGGAAACAATAAGACAATACAGTAAAGTTTCTGGATACAGAATCAATGTTCAAAAAATCCATAATGTTCCTATACTCTAATAATGAAGTGTCAGAAAAGGAAGTGGAAAAATAATTCCTTTTGCAGTTGCGACAAAAATAATAAAATACCTAAGAATAAATTTAATGAAGCGTGAAGGACCTATATGATGAAAACTAAGACTCTATCAAGAGAAATTGAAGAATATACAAAGAAATGGAAAGATATTCAGTGTCTTGGACTGGAAGAATCAACATAGTTAAAATGACATTACCTAAAACATTATACAGATTTAATGCAGTCCTCATCAAAATCCTATTGGCATTTTTTAAAGAAATAGAAACAAAAAATCATTAGATTTGTATGGAAGCACAAAGGACCCCAAATTGCCAAAGCCATCCTGAGGAAAAAAAAAAAACAAGCTGGGGGAGGCATCACTCTGCCCGACTTCAAATTATACTTCAAAGTGACAATAATCAAAATGGCATGGTATTGGCAGAAAAACAGACAGACCAGTGTAACAGAATTGAGAGTCCAGAAGTAAACCCATGTTTATATGGACCAATAATTTTCGATAAAAGAGCCAGAAACATACAGTGGAGACAGGAAAGCCTCTTCAATAAATGGTGCTGGGAAAACTGGAAAGCTGCCTCCAAAGAATGAAACTAGACTGTTGTCTATTACCACACACCAAAGTTAACTCAAAATGAATTATGGACTTGAATATATGACCTGAAACAACAGATTGCATAGAAGGAAACACAGGAACTAAAACTCAGGGACCTTGGACTTAAAGAGGATTTTATGAATTTGACCTCAAAGGCAAGGGAAGTAAAAGCAAAAATAAATGAATGGGACCACATCAAACTAAAAAGCTTCTGCACAGCAAAAGAACCATCAACAAGGTAAAGAGAGAACCATCTGAATGGGAAAATATATTTGCAAGCAATGCCTCCGATAAGGGCCTAATGTCCAAAATGTACAAAGAACTGATACAACTCTATAACAACAACAACAACAACAACGACAACAAAAACAAGCAATCTAATCAAAAAATGGGCAGAGGACTTGAACACACTTCTCCCAAGAAGACATACAAATGGCCAATAAATATATGAAAGGATACTCAGCATCACTAGCTATTAGGAAATGCAAATCAAAAGCACAATGAGATAGCATCTCCCACCTGTTAGAATAGCTGTTATCAACAGGACAAGTAATAACAAGTGTAAGAGGATGCGGAGAAAAAGGAACCCTCCTCATACACTGCTGGTGGGACTGCAAATTGGTACAGCCACTATGGAAAACAGTATGGAGGGTCCTCCCCTCTTCTGAATATTTACCCCCAAAACTTGAAAACCCATATCTGAAAAGATATTTTCACACCGATGTTCACAGCAGCATTATTCACGGTGGCCAGGACATGGAAGCAACAGAAGTGTCCCACAGTAGACAGTTGGATAAAGAAGCTGTGGTACGTACATATAATGGAATACTATTCGGCCATAAGAAGAGATGAAATACTGCCATTTACGACAACATAGATGGACCTCGAGATAATTATGCTTAAGCGAAATGAGCCAGACAGAAAAAATTGAAAACCGCATGATATCACTTATATGTGGAATATAAACCTAAAAGCAACAAACAAACAGCACAGAGACTCATGGACATGGACAATAGACTAGTAGTCACCAGAGGGTAGAAGGGAGGGAGAATGGGAGAGGTAGGTGGGGTAAAAGGGGTCAAATATGTGGTGACAAATCTAATTATGGGCAGTGAACACAGTGCAATATATATGCCTTACTGTTGAATTATATACCTAAAACTTACTGGATTTCATTAACCAATATGACCATTATAAAAATAAATTTAGAAAAATAAAGTGTATAATTCAGTGGTTTTTAGTATATTTACAGTTGCACAGCCATTATTACCACAATCAATTTTAGAATACTTTAATCACCTTCCAAGAAAACCTCTTGCCTAGTAGCCATCACACTGCATTTCCCCTCAACCTCTTCAACCCTAGGCAACCACCAGTCTACTTTGTTGTTTCTATAGATTTGCCTGTTCTGAACATTTCATATAAATGAAATTATATAGTACATAATATGTTATCTTTTGCTGCTGCTTTCATTTAGTGTAAATTTTTCAAGGTTCATCCGTGTAACGTATCAATATTTCATTTTCATCGCTGAATAATCATTGTATGGACATGCCACATTTTGTTTATCCATTTATTTGTTGATGGACACTTGTGTTTCTACTTTTTGGCTATTATCAATGTTTTTGTGAATATTTATGTACAAGTTTTTTGTGGACATACTTTAATTTCTCTTGGGTGTATATTTAGGAGTGGAATTGCTGGATCATATGGTAACCATGTTTAACCTTTTGAGGAATTGCCAGACTGTTTTCCAGAGTGGCCACGTCATTTTACCTTCCTATCAGTCTCTTGGAGTATTCTGAACTTCCTTCTGTATCATTGCCTTCTATACCTAGTTCACAGCTGTTGAGATCATAACCTTTATCATCATCATCCTGGGTATTTCATTCTCCTACCTGTGTTGAAGTGATTGTTTCCCCTATTTTCTGTGTTGTCTTTGATTCATTCTTATTTTGGTATATCACATTCTTCAGTAGATTTTTGAGGAAGTGTGCATAGCGGATAAATTTTTTGAGCACTTGTTCTAACTTTACACTTGAATTGCTTGACAGGGTATAGAATTCTAGGTCGGAAATTATGTGGTTTTAGAATTTTGAGCCTATTGCTCTGTTGTCTTCTTGGTTCCAGAAGTGCTGTTTGAAATTTAAAGCCATTCTAAATCCTATCCGTTGTATGTGAACTGTTTTCTTCTAGAAGTCTGTAGTATCTTATGTCCCCAGTGTTCTAAAATTTCACATTACTGTGGGTGCTTTTAAGCTTTATATTCATGTTCTTTAGCTTTGGGAAATTTTCTTGAATTATTTTAATGATATTTTTTCCTGTACATTTTTGCTGTTCTCTTTTTGAAGCACCCGTCATCTAGATAGATATTGGATTACCTGGATCGGTCCTGTAATTTAAAAAATCTTTTCCTCTGATTTTCAGTTTGTGTTTTCACTTTTTAACAATTACTTCACCTTTATCTTCCATCCTTAAATTTTGTGTTGTTTCGTGTAGCATTTTTTAGTACAATTCACATACAATAAGATGTACCGATTTTAAGTATGTGGTTTGATTAGTTTTGATAAATGTATATTTCCCATTTAGCCACCACCATAGTCCAATTATAGAACATTTTCATCATTTCAGAAAGTTCCCTTATACCCCTTTCCAATCATTTCCCCCCATCCCAGGAAACTACAAGTGTTTACTGGTACCTATCGTCATAGTTCTTAGTTTTGCCTGTTCCAGAGCTTCATATAAGTGAAATTGTACAGTATATATACTTGGTTTCACTTCTTTTGTTCTTCATATTTTTGAAATTCACCTCTTACATGTATAGTAAGTTAATTTGTTCTTTTGATGATTCCTATAGTATTAGTATACCGTAATTTGTTCATCCGTTGATAAACATTTGGATTGTTTCCAGTTTGGGCTACTCAGAATAAAGCTGTTATGAACCTTCTTGTTAAGGTCTTTTAATGGACATATGTTTATTTCTAGAATTTGTTGTGTATGTTTATTTCTGCGGTTTTATTTCATTTCTAAGACTGTTCTCTTGATACCTGATTTTTAAAAATAACATTCTGGGTCATGGTTGCAGTATCTCTTATCTCTATGAAGGAAAAAAAGACATGTATATGTATGAAGGAAAAAAATATATATGTATGTGCATATATGAATTTTACTTTTCCCTCATGGACTTTTTTCCTTCAAGTTATTTGTTTTTGATAATTGTGTTTCATGTTAAAGACTTTCTCTAGATGTCTGGTGATCTGTGGTTATCTGCTTAATAGTTTTGTTTTTTTTTTTTAATTGAGGTAACATATATAGTAAAGTGTGTATTTTTAACAGTCTAGCTTAATGAACTTTTGCTATATACTCACTTATCTATATATTCACTGCCCAGAACAGGAGAGAGAATATTTTTAGTGTCCCAGGAGGCACTATTGTGCCACTTTCAAATCAGTACCCTTCACTCCCTATAACCACCAGTTATTCTGATGACATATCACTGTAATTTACTGTGGCCTATTTTTCAACTTAATGTAAGTGAAATTGTTCCATTTTCTGTTATACATTTTTATAATTTTTTTTGTGGTTATCTTAGATCAGAATTTTTCAGCCATAGCACTGTTGACATTTGGAGCCAGATAACTTTTTTTGCAGGGTGGAGAGAGCTGTTCTGTGTGTTGCAGGATGTTTAGCTGCATGTCTGGCCAATGCCCTTTATATACCAGTAGAAATCTCTCTGCCCCAAGTGGTGACAACCAAAAATGTCTTCAGACATTTCCAAATGTCCCCCAGGGTGGCTGGGGAGCGAGGAATCTCTCCTTGTTAAGAAACACTGCCCTAGGCCCTTCAGCCATCCTTCTCTTGATCAGGCCCGCTTCCGCGTCTGGAAGTGTACTATCGATCCTAATGAATCTTTTCTTTTCTGCTGTAAAAAAAGAAAAAGAAAGAAATACTGCCCTAGGTATTTCAGTCTGCATTCTTAATTTATTACAGTTTAAGTTAGTGCTTTTCAAAAAAAATGCAAGAACCATTTAACAGTTTAATTTCATTTTTCTCCCCTTGCCCTTCGTGCTATTGATGCTGTTTTAGTTCCACATGTCTTATAAACCTTTAAGGCAATTATTGTTGTTCGATGCAGTTATCATTTTCAGTCTTTGTGTATTGTAAAATAGCAGAAAACCGCGCATGCGTGTGCGCACACACACACATTTTGCTTTTTTATAGTAAGGCAACATCTTTGCTTCCACATGACCCAGGTCAATGAATACAACTTTTTAGCCATCCCCTCGCTCCCCAATTCCAAATAACCACTGTTCTGAATCATATGGCAACCATTTCCTTATTCTTTATAGTTTTCTATAAAGTGTGTATTCCTAGACACTGTACTGTTAACCATTTAAAAAATTTTTGATATTCTTTAAATCTCTTAATCTACAGCTTACTCCTGTTGCTTTTTTTTTCCCTTACAGTTTCTCTGTTGAAGAACCTGGCCAAAGTTTGAATTTTAGTGATTGCACACTCATGTTGAAGTTTAGTATGTTCTTTAATCCTATATATTTATTGCAATTAGGTAGCTGATTCAGAGGCTTAGTCAGACTCTGGTTCAAACCCTTTGGCATTACTATAGGCAGTGTTGTAGTCTTTCCATCAGGAGGAGGTGCATTACTGGTTTTCTGTCTTTTTAGATGTTAGTAGTTGGGCTCAGTGCAGATCTATTAATTTGTTTGTGGTTGCAAAATAGTACATTCTGTTATTTTTCATTTATTAGTTGGAATACTTTTTGAGATGCTTCTACTTGTCACCTGTTTAGTTATCCAGAGGTACAGTTCACATAGGAAAGGTAGAATACAGGCTTGATTCTTTGCCTTTATCACTTTTCATGGCAGCAGATTAGTTCCCTATTATCCTTTAAGAGAATTATCAATTTTTAAAATTATCATTATGAACTCAGGGATTCAAACATTGGATGGGTTTTTATCAATGGCAATTATTAATATTATTGATGCTCCAATTGGTGGCTCCTCAGATTGGCTCCTGAATAGCTTGATCCACTCCAGGTAGTCTTTGTAACATCCTTGCTGTCAAGTATTCTAGGTTTGTCTTTCACATATCCTGCTTCAGATCTGTGTCCAGCTGGTGTCTCCAAGCAGCTCTGGTTCTAGTGGGAAATGGTATTTGTAAATGTAATTTGGGCATTGGGGATGCTTATTGCTGTGAGTTATCCTTGTGTCTACAACAGTTAGAGGTGATATATATATATGTGTGTGTATATATATATATATATATATACACACACACACACATACACACATACATGCATACATGCATACATACACATCTATATGTCTGCGTGCACACACACACTTTCTAAAACTTAATTTCTTGTATATTAACATATGTATCTCCTTTTTTCCATACCAAAAATTCTGGTTCTCAAGGATAAAGGGGATAATGAGTTAGAATATCCTCATTATAAATGACTAATTTGTTTTATCTTGCATTATACTATAGTCTCAGAATAACAGTACTAATAATACCATTACCAATATGATTACTGTGAACAGTTGTGTAAAATTTGCACATGCTATCCTCATTCCCTCTTCACTTTATATCTGTACTATGTCTAAATCATCAGATTATATTATCATTACATATTAACTCTCTTTTTACCTTCACTTGTTTTTAGTTCCACAAGTAATTCTATAGTTCAGGGGAATTATGTAGTTCAGAGGTTGACATTTTTTTTTTCTGTAGAAAGCCATATAGTACATATTTTAGGCTTTGTGGGCCAAAAGGCAAAGTCAAAGATGTTATGGTAGTTACTTTAATAATGAGAGAAAACAAAATTCCACAAATCTTCATTGACAAAATTTAAAATAAAAATAATTGAGTATAATTTTTTTGTAATGCAGGTCTGCTAATAAGAAGGATGGGATTGATTTGGGGGGGGTAGATAATGTTTCACTTAATTGGGGTTTGGAATTATTGTTTTTTATCATTAAAATTGATTGCAAATGTTCATCTGTTAATGTCTATTTTTAATGAAATTCCCCCCTCTTTTTTAATTGCTCTCATTGAGATTTCTTCTTTGAAATACCTTTTTCACCAGATTTGTACTGCTAAATACAGACATTGATCTCCGAGTTATATGATTTTAATTGGGATATTTATCTCTTAAAAGGCGTTTATAAAATTCTGTTAGATTCTTTTGATGTTTGTCTTTTACCATGTCATTATAGTGCAGATTAATCACTTACAAATGAATTTTAGGTGGAAGCTCCTCAATTGCACAGTTAAGTGAATTTTAAAATACCATGTTAGTTTCTGTTGTACTTTTGAAAAATACTGCTGAAATTGTCCTTTGAGCTCAGAAAATATTTGTTACAAATTTGTGTGGAGACCTCACTTCTTGTTTTAACTTTTGATGGGGCAGAAAGTGTATAAAGCAGTTTTACATTACTGATAATTCTAACAGCTTTAGTTGTATTTAAAATATAGGCTTTACTGAAGTATAAGCTTCACGTATAAGCAGTATTTTGTTTTCAGTTCATAAAGAAACATTATCAAGTTTGTAGCAAAAGCTAATTTCCAGAGTCATTCAGTGTTCCATAATAATGGTTGAGGCTGGTTATTTTCCTTTAGAAAAATTTCGAGCTCATTCCTGAGCTCAAAAAACATCAACTGGCAATAAAACATCAACTGCCAAGCTTTCAAACTGTTGTGAGGTAGGACAGATCAGGATATTCAGCTTCTGTTTGGAATTAATGATGGTTAAATCCATAAAAGTGAATAGAATTTATCTTTTGGCACTACTGGTCAATAAGACATAATATTCAGATATTTTCCAAAAAGTACCTGCTGATGAATAATACAATGAATAACCATAGGCTTGAAACATAAAGTTTACATTTTTAGGAGTTTCATTATTTTGTTCAACTAAGCCTTTTTCTGTTCCACACGTTTTTACCAGCGTCACTTACAGTGTTCCTTAGCAGATTTCATTTCAGGTTGTACTGAATTAGTGTTTTCTCAAATTTGAAAATATTCTTTTCTGTAGTTGTTTTCACATAGACATTCATAAAGGCTAATTAATTCTTTAGTCACTTCAACCTCTGTATTGACTGCTGAAATAAACTAAGCAGTAATCATTAATATCTGTTGACTTACAGCCAAGAAAACCTGCTAGAAATCATATACCTTGCGTTTTAATTGACTATTGATGTTGCTCCCAGTATCTTCAACTTGCTTGAACAACTGTTCTTTCCGAAAGGCTAATAATCTTAAACAAGTTTATTTTCTCTAGACACGTTTCTTTGACTGCTATAATCAAATATGATTTAATTAAATCACCATCAGTAAATGGCTTTCTTTGCTAAGCTGATGAAGGAGCCACTCAAACATGTAGCCTGGTTGTGGTTTTATTTTTTATTTTATGAAGAAAATCTGTGATGGGATTTTCAATTTAAAATTTTCTAATTTTTCTGTTCCTTTACTCTGAGTTGGGGACTGTTGTGATGATGTAATCTGGTATGTCTAAGTGTGTTGTATTCTTTCAACATAATTATAGTGTCATTGCATAATAAAGATAACGCATTGCCATCTAATTTGATGACAAAACACACTCCACCTTACCTTATTGTACGATATTTGAAGCACACTTTGTTTCGACATGATGAGTTATACACTCAAATAAAAATATCATGGTACAGCCATATATGTGACCCTCAAAATGCTGTTGTATATAACTACATCACTGCAATTTGCAGTGCACCATGATGCAGCAGTGTGAACTGATAAGGGCACTAAATATAGTCTCTATTGCAAAGTATTCAACTCTGCCATTGCAGCGTTAAAGCAGCCACAGACAAATCATAAATAAATGAGCATGACTTCGTTTCAATAAACTTTATGGACATGAAATTTGAATTTTATATGTGAATTTTATATATATTTTTATGTGTTACAAATATTCTTTTGTATTTAACTGTACTTTTCACTTTCTAGTGTTTTTCATTCCTTCCTGCATTGGTACTTTTATCTGAGATAGTTTTCTTCCACCTAAAGATCTTCCTTTTAATACATTTAGTAGTGCACAAGTCTGCTGGCATCAACCTCGCTCAGCTTTTGTTTGCCTGAAAACATCTTTATTTTTTGAAGGTTTTTTTTGCTGGGTATAATTCTAAGGTTTTATTTTTCTTTTTTCTTTTCCTTTTAGGACTCCAGAACATTTCATTGTTTTCTCATTTCCTTAATTTCTCTTTTTCTCCCTAGCTTTTTTGAGATATAACTGATAATGTAACTTTGTGTAAGTTTAAGGTATAAAATGTGATAATTTGATACACATATATTGCAAAATGATTATCCCAATAAGGTTAGTTAACACATTTAACATATTCTTCACCTCACATAATTACCATTTTTTGTTGTGGTGGTGGTGAGAACATTTAGGATTCACTCTTCTGGCAACTTTCGAGTATACAATGCAGTATTGTTAACTCTACTCACCATGCTGTACATCAGATCCCCCAAAATAATTCCTCTTATAACTGGAAGTTTGAACCCTTTGACTAGCATCTCCTAATTTTCCATTTCTACCCCACCTCCACCCCCCCAACCACTCTCCTGTTTCTGAGTTTGGCTTTTTTAGATTCCACGTGTAAGTGAGATCATACAGTATTTGTATTTCTCGATTGGCTTATTTCACTTAGCTTAATGCCCCCAGTGTTTATTACTGTCATAACACTTACTTTTTTATGGCTGAATAATATTTCATTGTATATATATTGGCTTCCTTAATTTCTTTTAACAAGTTAGCCATCAATACTATTATTGCTGCTTTAAGATAATGTCTTTTTTTCCTGGTTACTTTTAAGATTGTCTCTGTTTTCAACAGTTTATGGTATGCCTGGATGTGGTTTTCTTTGCATTTATCTTTTGGTTCATTAAACAACTTAAATATGTGTATAGATACCTTTTAACAGTTTTAGAAAATTCTTGTCCATTATTTCTTTAAATATTGCTCTGCTCTGTTGTTTCTCTTCATTTACATATATGTTAGACCTTTTATAATTAGGTCCCACCTGTTCTAGCCTGTCCTTTTCCCTCTGTGCTTCAGTTTAGATGTTTTCTATTAACCTGAATTTGAGTTCACTAATCCTGTTTGTTGCCCCAAATCTGCTGTTAAATCTGCCCAGTGAGTTCCAAATTCTAGATATTGTATTTCAGATTTAGATTTTTTAATTTATTTTTTAGATTTTTAAAAATGGATCCAAATTATTTGTTAAAATTTATTTTGCCCCTCTTTTCCTCCACTTTCTTTTAACATGCAAATTGTCATTTTAAAGTCCTTGTTTGCTAACTCCAGTATCTGAGTCATTTCCGGAATTGTTTCTATACTTTTTCTTCACGATTATCGATCATTATTCTGCCTGTCCGCATACCAGTTTTTTATTATATTATAGACATTGCATGTAAAAATCATAAGCTGAAATGATTTTTCTCTAAAGATGCTTTGCCTTTTCCTCTGTTAGGTAGACACAGTTTTCTTCACACCAGAAAAAGATTAATTTAGGTTGGGTCTTGGGTTACAGTTTTAGTAAAACTGAGTCCATCTCTGGCTGTCTTTGTGCTTCTGGTGTGCCCCTCTGGGCTTTTGATTGAAGGAGGTGAATCTGTGTCTCCTCAGCTTCGAGCAACTACAGGAAATTGAATTCTACCCTTCAGAGGTTTTGAGTTTAGGTTTTTACCCTTGGATACCCTGCCGCTGTAAATCTGAAGCAAAATTTCCCTTGGGGAAAATCGACCATGTGTTTTAAGAACTTGTACTTCATTCCATCCCTGTGTAACCAACAAATTGGGCTGATTTCTTTCTTTTAGTAGAGTCCCTTTGCCTTTACCCAGTCTGATTTTTCATCCTATCCCCAAAGTTGGCAAATGTCCCCCAGAAAAAGAAAATGAAAATGGCCATCAGTTTCTGGCTCACCAAAGAAGGGCT
This sequence comes from Pteropus medius, assembly GCF_902729225.1. Lineage (NCBI taxonomy): Eukaryota > Metazoa > Chordata > Mammalia > Chiroptera > Pteropodidae > Pteropus > Pteropus medius. The sequence goes on along the minus strand of NW_024346150.1, from coordinate 1,398,902 downwards.
CTTCTCTTTCCAGAATTTTAGTTCAAATAGTTCTTGTTATTTTTCAAAGTCTTTACAAGAAAATAGAATTTTGGAACATTCCCCCACCTCCTCCCACATTATTACATTGAGAGCATTGGTCTGCTGTGACTTGCTGTATCCTATTTGGAAGCAGAACTGTCTTCTGTTAAGTTGAGTAAGGGACCAAAATGCTGATAAAGTTCTGAGGGCATAGATGGAGGTTGGCAACTTTGAAATTCTTTATAGAGTGATCTGGCTGACTTTTTTCTAATGGAACCTCCCATTGTCACTATCTCTCTGCCTTTCTCTTGGGCCTGTGAGTTTCCCCCGTGAAGGATCTTCCAGCTTTCTGTCTAGGCAGTAAGGGACTAACTGCCAGCATTCTGTGAGCCACCTGGAGAAGAGAATTAGGGTTGTCAACATTTAGTATTAACTTTTCCTCAATCCCCCTTGTTTACGGCATGGAGTTCATGCCCTAAATTGAGCTTGATGTTGCCCAACTCAAAGACTACTCTTTACCTTCTCCAGAGAAAAGTGCCTTATAGAGTGAGGACACAGCTGCATAAAGTCAAGGAGGGGATCTTAGACGCTCATTGCTTTGTAAATAAATTTTCAGATAGTCTTTTTCCTCTTAGTTCTCTTCTATTGCCACTTTCAGAGCTATTTGATGCTCAGGTTTTTGGAGGGATTGTATGTGTAAATTATATTGGTTCTCTGTTTTCCCACTACCAGTTTAAGACTTGGCCTTCTACATTCATTTGGAATTTTTTCTTTTCCATCTGCTTTCTACTGGTCACAATTTAAGTGCTGTTGTCTCTTTGCCCATTGTCTTTGTCTTTGTGGATGTATACTTTTTAAGAAAAAAAAATCCCTATATTTTAACTTTTAGTGGGTTTTGAGAGAGAGCAAAAATTGAGCTGTTTGTTCAGTCTTTAGCACTAAAAAAAGATAAAAGGGTGCATAGCAAAAAGTCTGAATATCGATTTGACATGCTACTTTATCATAATCCAAATTCCTTTTTTTATATGGGTCTATTTCTGTTTCTTGTTCCATTAATCTCTACATAGCTTTACTTATTTTAGCTTAGAATATATTTTTATATTCTAAAATGAGATGGTTATTTCCCTCCCATTACTTTAGTTTTTCCCCTGAGAAATTTCTTGGCTATTCTTATTATTTTTTTGTTTGAAAGCTTTGAATCAAAGGCCTCCCCACAAGATCCTTTTAGTATTTTTTTGTCATTGCATGTAATTTATAAATTAATTTGGAGAGTGTTCACATCTTGACAATATCAAAATATTTCCATGACCTTCCACTAAAAAATGTAAAAATTTTTTAAATTATAGTTGACATACAATATTAGTTTTAGGTGTACAGCACAGTGATTAAACATTTATATAACTTATGAAGTGATCACCCCAATAAGTCTATTAGCCATCTGATACTATACATAGTCATTACAGTTACTGTATTTCCTATGCTGTACTTTCCAACCCCATCTTAATCCCTTCCCCTTTTCACCCATTCTTCCAACCCACATCCCATCTGACAGCCATCAGTTTGTTCTCTGTATCTCTGAGTTTGTTTCTGTTTTGTTCATTTATTTATTTATTTAGATTCTACATATAAATAAATCAAGGCATTTGTATTTCCCTATTTGACTTATTTTACTTGGTATAGTACTTTCTAGGTCCATCCATGTTGTTTCAGATGGCAAGATTTCATTATTTTTTATTTCATTATGTATATGTATAACATCTGTATTTGTCTATCGATGAACACTTATGTTCCTTCCATATCTTGGCTATCGTAAATAATGCTGCAGTGAATATTGGGGTGCATATGTCTTTTCAAATTAGCATTTTGGGTTCCTTTGGATAAATACCCAGAAATGGGATGGCTGGGTTATATGGTAGTTCTATTTTAAAATATTTGAGAGCCTTCATACTGTTTTCCATAGTGGCTACACCAATTTGCAATCCCACCAACAGTGCATGAGGGTACCCTTTTGGAGAAATGTCTATGCAGGTCCTCTGCCTATTTTTAAATTAGAGTGGTTTTTTTGGTGTTGTATGAGTTCTCTATAAATTTTGGATATTAACCCCTTACCTGATGTATCATTGGTGAATATCTTCTATTTGGTAGGTTGTCTTTCTGTTTTGTTGATGGTTTCCTTTGCAAAATCTTCTTAGTTTGATGTCCCTTTTTTTATTTCCTTTGCTCAAGGAGACATATCCAAAAAAATATTACTAAGAGCGATGTCAAAGAGTTTACTGCCTGCTTTTTTCTAGGAATGTTATGGTTTTGGGTCTTCAAGTCTTTAATCCATTCGGGTTTATTTTTGTATATGGTGTAAGAAAGTGGTCCAGTTTCATTTTTTTTGCCTGTGTCTGTCCAGTTTTCCTAACACCATTTATTGAAGAGACTGTCTTTACCACATTGTATATCTTGCCTCCTTTGTCATAGATTAAATAACCATATAGGCATGGATTTATTTCTGGACTATCTCTTCTGTTCCATTGATCTGTGTGTCTGTTTTATGCTAGTACCATGCTGTTTTGATTACTATAGCCTTGTAATATAGTTTGATATCAGTTTGGGTGATACTTCCAACTTTGGTCTTCTTTCTCAAGATTGCTGTGATTCTTCATGGTCTTTGTGGTTCCATATAAATTTTAGGATTTTTTGTTCTAGTTCTGTGAAAAATGCCATTGGTATTTTGATAGGAATTGTGTTGAATCTATAGATTGCTCTGGATGGTATGGACATTTTAATGATGTTAATTCTTCATGAGCACAGCATATACTTCCATTTATTTGTATCATCTTCAGTTTGTTTCTTCATTGACTTACAGTTTTCCAAGTACAGGTCTTTTGCCTCCTTGGTTAAATTTATTCCTAGGTATTTTATTGTTTATGATGCAATTGTAAATGGAATTGCTTTCTTAATTTCTCTTTCTGATAGTTCATTATTGGTGTATAAAAATGCAACCAATTTTTGAATATTAACTTTGTATCCTGTTTTACTGAATTCATTGATTAGTTCTAATAGTGTTTTTGATGGAATTTTTAGGATTCTTTTTATATGGTAGCATGCCATCTGCAAATAATGAGTTTTACTTTTATCTGTCCAATATGGATACCTTTTATTTCTTGTCTAATTGCTGCATCTATGACTTCCAATACTATGTTGAATAAAAGGGATGAAAGTGGACATTCTTGTCTAGCTCCTGATCCTAAAGAAAAAGCTTTCAGCTTTTCACTATTGAATATGATGTTAGCTGTGAGTTTGTCATATATGGCCTTTATTATGTTGAGAAATGTTCCCTTTGTCCTCACTTTGCTGAGTTTTATCATAAGTGGATATTGGATTTTGTCAGATGCTTTTTCTGCATCTATCGATATGTGATTTTCATCCTTCATTTTGTTTGAGGCATATCACGTTCATTGATTTGTGGGTATTGAACCAGCCTTGCATCTAGGGGATAAATCTTGCTTGATTATGGTGTGTGATCTTTTTAATGTATTGCTGAATTCAGTTTACTGATTTGTGTTGAGGATTTTTGCATCTATGTTCTTCAGGGATATTGGCCTAGACTTTTATTTTTTGTAGTGTCCTTGTCTAGTTTTGGTATCTGAGTAATGCTGGCCTCATAAAATGAGTTTGGAGCTTTCTCTCCTCTTCAGTTTTTTTGGAATAGTTTGAGAAGGATAGATAGTAAGTCTCTAAATGTTTGGTAAAATAGACCTATGAAGCCATCTGGTTCAGGGCTTTTGTTTGTTGAGAGTTTTTGTGTACTGATTCAATTTCGTTAGTATTATTGGTCTTTGATCTTCCATTTATTGAAAACCTATTTTGTGTCTCTTCGAGACATCTTATTTTTTTCTCATGATTGTTGGATTGTTTGATGAGTATGTTTAATTTTGTAAGAGACTGCCCCTCACTGTCTTTCAGAGTGGTTGTACCATTTTGCATTCCTACCAGCAACGAATGAGAATTCTAGTTGTTTCACATCCTTACCAGCATTTGGGATTTTAACCATTTTTAAGTGTGTAGTGGAATTTCATTGTTTTAATTTCTAATTCTAATGATATACAATGTTAGAATCTTTTCATATGCTTACTTGCCATCTGTATATATTCCTTAGTAAGATGTCTGTTCAGAGATCTTTTGCCTATTTTTAAACCAGGTGATTTATTTTCTTATTATTGAGTTTTAAGAGTTTTTTGTATATTTTGGAAAAGTCTTTTATCAGATGTATGCAAATACTTTCTCCCACTTCATGGTTTGTCTTCTTATCCTCTTGGCAGTGTCTTCCACAGAGCATGTTTTTAGTTTTAATGAAACCCAATTTGTCAGTTCTTACTTTTATGCCTTTGGCGCTGTAAATAAAAAGTTGTGGCCAAGTCCAAGGTCATCTAGATTTTTTTCTATGTTGTGTTCTAGGCATTTTATGGGTTTATGTTTTATAACAGGTCTGTGATCCATTTTGGGTTAAATTTTGTTGTGAAGTGTGTAAATTCTGTGTCTAGATATCTTTTTTTAAAACAGATGGTTAATTAAGCATACTTTATTGCAGCACCCTTCTTTTTTCACTTAATATATACTTTTCATGTCATTAAACAGTATCCTCATCCTTTTTCTTTAGTTATTAATCTTGCATGTTTTTTTCCTAAGTAATTTATCTTATTGTTGCTATTTCAAATAGGACATATTTTTCTATTTTCTAAATGGATATTTGTATGTGGAAGTACTATTGAATTTATTGTGTTATTTTGTACCAGCACCCAACTAGGTTTGTTACCATTTGGAATAATTTTCCAGTTGACTCTTTTTAGCTTTCCAAGTAAAGCATATAACTTGAAAATCATGAGAGTTTCAGTTCTTTCTAATTTTTACATTTTTATTTCTTTAATTAATTGGCAGGTATGTGCAGAATAATGTTAAGAAACTGTAATAATAAAGAATACTTTTTTATCTTTACTGACAGTGCTTATGGCACTTATTAAATATTTTGGGTTTGGGGTTAGACATATGCTTTACCATTTATTAAAGTAGCTTTTTAGAAAAATCGAATGAATTCTGAATTCTGTTGCATACTTTTTCCATATCTATGGAGTTGATCATATGTTTTTTCATTCCTGATTCTATTAAACATTAGACCATTTGCTAAATATTGTGTTCTGATAGTGTATGGTTATTATTTAGAACCAGTTAGAGAAAGTGAAAATGGTCTAGACTTACCCACTGGGTTAAAATAAGACTGCTTGGAACTGAGCCAGACTCACAACATGTTATAAAACAATTCAACCTAATGGGCCTGGCAATTTTCAGGCCAAGATGAGTCTAATCTCATGTTAGCATGAGGAAATTGTCTAACTCAACAGAGAATTACAAAAATAATAATAGATACTGTTTATTAAGTGATTAACATGTACCCTACCCTGTGCTAAGGGAGGGAAAAACATATTTGTGATATCTAAACTCCATTAGTTACTAGTTGTGTAACCTGTGCAAGTTTCTAAAACTCTTTTTATTTAGTTTCCTAATTTGTAATATTGGATTTGATGATAATATATACTGCATGGGATTGTTTTAATAATTAAATGAGTTAATATATGTAAAGAATTTAGAACAGTGTCTGGCATATAGTAAGCACTAAGTAATTGAAGAGCTGATATTACATTTCCTATAGCAACCCCATGAAGTGTCGCTGAACTAGTTTTATATATGTGGGGAAACTATGCTCACAAGGAGTTTAAGTCCAGGGTTACACAGATTAGTTTGCATTTCTGATTCTGTATCTTACCAGTTCTCATCTGCCTTAACTGTATTCTGCCCTGGCTCCCGAAGTAGGATACTTGTATGTTCAGACAGGGTGGTTTGTCAGGAAGTTGTCTAGTAAAGGACTAGATAGACCCTCGGATACTGGAGTTTGGAACAGAGTACAGCCTTCAGGAGTATGTTGGCCGTGGCAAGCAGGAACTGAATACACTTTTAGAACAAGAACTTTAGAACTAAAATTGGGTCTCACATTGACATTTGGCCTGGAGGAAAGAGGTTGGAGTCCAATAATTAGACAATTCAGGATTTAACTGTGCTTGAGGATCAAGGGCTATAAATAGTAATCAAGTCAGACTTGTTCTTGAGAGTTAGAGATATACTGATTCTGTGGGCATTGAAAGTGGCAAGGAAGATTGCTGGGGAAACTGGTAACCAAACCACCAGCAGTTACTTCATTTTTCAATCACCTGTATTTACTCTTCATCTCATTATAGGAGACCAGCCATGCCCTGATATTAGCTGGACTCCTGAGCTACTAAACTCATGATTTAGATGTTCTTTGCAATAACAGGTTTCATCTGTGTCCTCATGGCTGCTGACATAACTGACCTGCCTACCTGGATTCCTTACTTCTGGCTTAACTCTTTACCTCTCAGAGTTTGCCTGCCCCTCCAAATCTTGCCTATTCTTATTCCTTACTGTCTTCACATTACTGATTTGACATTTCTTCTTTTTAAGTTCAATTCGACATTCATTTATAAAAATTATTCAGATATATAGTTTTTAAAGTCAAACGTACTATAAAGCTTTTAATAAGAAAACTAGGCCCTTACCACTCCCAGAAGCAACCTCTTTCAGCTTTATTTTTTTATCCCCGCCTCCATGGATGTTGCTGTTTCCCCTTAAGAACTGGATCTCTGAAGGGGGGGCATCTCCTCCCACACACTTGAGGCATGCACCCGGGGCCTGGCGTACCTGGGGCATTATCTGTGTCTCTATCTGGGGTGCGAACCCAGGACCTTCACTGTGTAAAGCACTACACTATGGAGCCACCATCTTTCAGCTTTTCAGAAATGGAGAGAAAGTGGGTCCTTTTGTTGTTATTTTTACTAGAATTGAGTTAATCATACTTCTCAATTCATGGCTTTTTATCATTATTTTGCCTGTACCAGATCTTTTTTTGTTTGTGGGTTGGTTGGTATGTATATATGTATCCATTTCTTTTTATTCCCATTCCCACTTTTCTTCCCCTTCCAACCCTTAGACAATCATTCTGATATCTCTAAATGTATATCCTTTGATAGGCAGTCTTAAAAATGATTGAAAAAAAATTTTTTAACAATCACAAACTTAGAGGAAAGCTCAAAGATCTTTCTTCCTGAACTGTTTGAGATAAGTTGCCAATCTCTTGATGTCCTACTATTCCTCTGAATGTTTTAGTTTATTTCCTACAAATGAGATTATTCTACATAATCATACTATAACTATCCACAGTCAGAAAATTAACATTGAGACATTAGTATCATCTAATCCTCAAGTCCTATTCTATTTTACCAGTTATCGTAATACTGTTTTTTTGTAGCAGGATCTTGTTCAGAATTATGTGTTACCTTTAGTCATCCTGTTTCTGTAATCTCTTTCAGACTCTGTGTAATCATTCCTTGGTCTTTCCAAGACTTTCATGGCCTTGATAGGTTTGATGGTTACAGGACACTTATTTTGTAGACTCTCTCTCCATTCGAATTAGTCAAACTTCCTTGTTTATTTCAGGTGGTCTCATTACTTATGATGTCCACTTTGGTTACATTAGATGTCTGCCAGGCTTCTATGAAGTCATTCTTCCTCTTTATAATAAGTATTTTGGGGGGAACTACTCTGAAACTACATAAACATTTAATTCTCAACTTTTATGTCTGTATGGGTTTATGGTTCCCTATTTTATTTAGTAGATAATGATGGTATAAAATGGACATTTTATATGCATGCATATTACATTGCCATAAATGATATTCAATTTTATTTTAATATATAGCAATATATTAAAGTATTAAAATATTATATAAACCTTGAAGGTCATACTCCAGGATGTTCGGAATGATTATCTGGTTGGTAGTGAGTAAAACCCGTCCTTAATAAGTAGAGTTAAAAAATCTAATCACGTAAAGTATGAGCCTGGTATTATTTGTAGATGGCCTGGAACTGCTTGATCTCTATCTGACCCAGTCCTGGCTGAGATTTGCTGCCACCTGGTGGCATTTGTCCACTTCAGTATACAAATAAATGAAGACAAATCTGGTTGGCTAGGACTTCCAGGCTTTGGCAGCAATTTTAGGCATGGTTAGTCGATGCCAGGTTTTTTGATGCAATCCTGGGAGAGTGGGCCAGTTGAATACTGGGAATGAGAAGATCCATTCTCTGCCTTTTTGCTTTCTAAGACAGCCTGCTTTTCTCTTCTACGCTTCATCTTTGCCTCTGTCAGGGCAGGGGTGAATGGTGAGTTAGGTGTATTCACTATATTATTGGCGATTTTTAATTTCTCTTTTTAAAAATCTGTACTTTCTGATATTCTTCAAATTACATATATAAAACATTAAAATAAAATCTTAACAATTATTTTTAACAGATAAAGATAGTTAAAATGGAAGGCTCATCTGTCTCAAGTATAAGGGAAACTATATTAAGTAGGTGATTTACATAGGAACTGTCTACACAAAAATTTTTAAGCGGTATTTAAGGCCTACTATTAGGACTTACTGGATCCTCTCTTCTAAAGCAAATTTTGTCTTTATATTTTCTATTTTAATTATATTATGTATTATCACCATTCCTGAATTATTTTCAAATTTCTACAGATTACTTTTTACCCACAAACATTTTCTTTTTGGTTAAGTTAATCACAATTCTCAGTTTATAACCCATTGTCACTGGTCTGTGCAGACGACCTCTTGTGTTATTTCCTTCCTTTTATCCTCATACCCCACTTTCATTTCTCTCTTTCTGCCATAGGCATCCATTCTAATGTGTACCTTTTCACTTGTACTTGTTCCTACAAAGCGTATATTCCGTGTACATGTATATTATTTTATGTAAGTTAGGTATTTTTCATATTTCTATTTATTTCTACTAAGCAGTATATATTAAAGATCCATCTGTGTTGCTATGTGTACACCTAATTGCTTATGATTATTACATAGTATATGGTATGCTTTCATCCCAGTTTACCTGTCCATTCTCAGTGATGACCACTCAGGTTGTCTCCATCTTTATTTTGTAGCAGTCAGTGCTAAAGTGAACATGCAGTTTGGGGTCCTGTTATGTGCCTTTATGAGAATTTCTCTGGAATATAGACCCAGGAGTAGAATTGCTAGATTATAGGGGATGTATAAATTTAATTAAACAGTGTAGGATTGTTCTCTAGAATAGTATAGGGAGTAGATTAGCGGAGAGGAGAGGAAAGTAGAATAGGGAAAAATTAATTTGTACTCTTAACTAACAGTGCACGATCTTTCCTTTATCATTGTGTTCCAGCTAACATTTGACAATATGTAGCTTTCCTTTTTGTCAATCTAATAAAAATCTCTCACTTTAAAATTTTTTGTCCTTCTCTGATAATAATTGGTTTGAGCATCTCTTCACTTGCTTATTATTGTTTCCTTTTCAGTAAAGTGCCTGTTTTTATATTTTTGCCCATTCTTTGGGACGTGATTACTGTTTTTGTTTTCTTGTTATAGTTCTTTGTATGTGAAATATCTCGTAATCTCTTGTAATTCTTTCTGAATGAAGAGAAACTTAAAAATTTTGCCTTATAGTTTGTGCTTTTTTGATTGAAGAAGTTTTGCTTTAACTTCATTATTTCATCATTCACATTTAGGTCTTGAAGACATTTGTTTTATATCCACATGGAGAATTAGTTTTCCCAGCACTGATTACCAAACAATCTTTTTTCCAAGATGATTTCCTTAAATATTTATAAAATTTCTTTATGATAGGTTAAATTCCCAAATAGGTCTCTATTCTGTTTCATTTTCTGTTCTCAAGCCAGTGTCAAATTATACTGCTTTTATTTACATTTTGTTATTTGGTAGGACATTGTTATCTCCTGCACCTTGTTCTTTCTTCCCCCTAGGTTATCTTAGTCTGTTTCATAGGAATTTTAGAATAAGTTTGTTGAATTAAACAGGAAACAATTGGAATACTTATTGGGATTGTATATCGAATTTATAGATTAATTTAGGGAGAATTTACATGGAGTTTTCTCTATTTCTCTTGAATATCCTTTATTCAAGTTCTTCTCTGTAGAATTCTTAAATTAAGAATACATAGTTCTTAGCTACTTTATAGTTTGTATTGCTATTGTGAGTGGTATCTTGACCTTTTTATTTTATATATTAAATATGTATCATTCAGGTAAAATATACATAACAATTTCCATGCAAACCATTTTTAACAGTACAGTTCAGTGGTATTAAATACATTCATATTGCTCTGCAACCATCTATCCCCGTAACTCTTGTCATCTTATAAAACTGAAACTCTGTATACCCGTTAATCAATAGTTACCATTCTTCCCCCCTCCCCCCCAATCCCTGGCAAACACTGTTATACTTTCTGGTTTTATGATTTTTGACTACTCTTAAGTACCTCATACAAGTAGATTCATACAGTATTTTTCTCTTTATGACAGGCTTATTTCACTTAGCATATTGTCCTCAAATTTCTATGTTGGAGATTTTTTCTTTTTTCAACGGTGAATAATATTACATCGTTTGTATATACTACATTTTGCTTATCAGTCTGTCAATGGACACTGGGTTGCTTCCACATTTTAGCTATTGTGAATAATGCTACTATGAATATTGGTGTACAAATCTCTTCAAGACCCTGCTTTTAATTCTTTTAGGTATTACCCAGGCATGGAATTGCTGGATCATATGGTAATTCTACTTTTAATTTTTTGAAGGACTGCCATACTATTTCCACAATGGCTATGCCATTTTACATTCTCACCAACAGGGTTCCAGTTTCACCACATCCTTGCCAAAGCATGTTGTTTTCTGTTTTCTTGATAGTAGTCATCCTAATGGGTGTGAAGTATATCTCATAGTTTTGATTTGCATTTCCCTGATGATTAGTGATGTTGAGCATTTTTTCATGTGCTGCTTTGTCATTTGTATATCTTATTTGGAGAAATGTTCATTAAAGACCTTCGCCCATTTTCGAATTGGGTTTCTTGTTTGTGGTTGAGTTTTAGGAGTTCTGTATATTGTGCATAATAATATCTTATCAGATACATGATTTGCAAATATTTACTCCCTTTATTTTCTAATTGGTTATTTCTTAGGTAGACATCTGACATTGACTTTTATAGGTTAATCTGGCTGAACTCTTTGTTTTAATAGTAAGCTAGTTTTTATAGATTATTTCCAAAAATAATGACAGTTATCTCTTCCCTTTCAATCTTTATATTTTTTAAAGTTTTTTTTTCTTCTCTTATAGTGGTATGTAAAGCAGTACAATTTCAAATACTACTGAGATTTCAAATCTCAGGTTTCTCTCTTAAGTATAATAATTATTATAAGCTTTTGAGCTGTGTAGCCATTACCAAGTTAAGGAATTTTTCTTTTTATTCCTAGTTTGAGACTCTTAAAAAATTTTTAAATCATCAGTACGTGTTAAGGTTTATTCAAAGCATTTTCTAAATTGATAGAAATATCCATTTTCTCTCACAGTCTATTTATGTTGTTATTTACATGATGGATTTTTCTGATGTCGAACCATCCTTACATTCTAAAGAAGAAATTTGCTTGATAATTATATTTTTAGAAAATAATACGGTTGAATTTATATACCCAATGTTTAATTTAGCTTGTTTTTCTTCTTTGAAAACAAGTGAGTTGAAACTGTAGTTTTCATTTCCTACATTTTCTTTTATCTAATTTTGAAGCTAAGATTATACAGGCCTCATTAAATGACCTGGCAATTTTTTCTCTTTTTTTAAATGTTAGAAATAACTTTTATAAAATAGGACTCAACTTTTCCTTGAAAGTTGGTTAGAACTTAACTGTAAAATCATCTTAGGCAGGAGTATTTGGAGAAAGAGAAGTCTTTACTTACCAAATTGATTTCTTAAATCCATATTGATCCATTTAAGTTCTTAAATTATTTTGTACCAGTTTTGTCATTTTATATTTTTCTGATTATTTCTCCATTTTTATCTAGATTTTCGAGTAATTACCATAAAGTCATTCGTAATAGCCTTTTAAATTTTTTCTCTTGTTTTTATTTAGTCTTACTAGATCTGTATTTATTTTCCCATTAGAATAATAAAATTTGTGACTCCCCCCAACACATTTTTTTTTTAATGGGTAACTGCCACTTTTTTTATGGCTTTATTGAACTATAATAGACAGTTGCTCATATTTACATTGTACAAGTCAATGAGTCTTTTAAAATTATAGTTGTCATACAATAATATATTAGTTTCAGTTATACAACATAGTGATTAGAGATCTGTACAACTCACAAAGTGATCACCCCACTAATACTCCTCTTCCCTTTGCGTGTTTATTACAGCATTGTTAACTATTTTCCTTATGCTGCACATTATATCTACATGTCTATTTGTAACTATCCATTTGTACTTCTTAATCCCTTTGCTCTTTTTCAGCGTCCCCCCAAACCCCCCTCCCTAGTAGCCCTTAGGATATTCTCTGTGAATTTGTTTCCATTTTTTTGTTGTTTCTGTTTATTTTGTTCTTTAGATTCCACATGTATGTGAAATCATGTGATATTTGTCTTTCTCTCTCTGACTTGATTCAGCGGAATACCCTCTAGTTCCATCAAGGCAATATCTTTTTCCATCCCCTTCCTTTTAGTCTGAAGTGAGTCTCACGTTGGCAGCATATGTAGGGGTCTTGTTTTCTTACCCATTCAGCCACTCTGTCTTTTGGTTGGAGCACTTAATTCTTTTCCATTTGGGATACTTGTTAATAGGAATTTAGTAATTACCATTCTTTATTCATATTTTTGATACACGCTTTTTTCTTCTTAAAGAAGTCTCTCCATTTCCTGTAATACTGGCTTGGTGTTGATAAATTCCTTTAGCTTATTTTTGTCTGGGAAGCTCTTTATTTGTCCTTCAATTCTAAATAAAAGCTTTACTGGATAAAATATTCTTGGTTATAGATCCTGGGTTTTCATCACGTTGAATATTTGGGCCAAGCTCTTCTGTCCTGCGTAGTTTCTTTTGAGAAATCAGCTTCCAGTCTTATGGGTGCTCCCTTGTAGGTAACTAACTGCTGCTTTTTTTTTTTTCTCTTGCTGCTTTTAAGATTCTCTTTTTGTATTTAACGCTTGGCATTTTAATTATGAAATGTCTTGGTGTGGGCCTCTTTGGCTTCCTCTTTCTTGGGACTCTGAGCTTCCTGGGGTTGTATGTCTATTTCCTTCACCAGGTTAGGAAAGTTTTCCATCATTATTTCTTCAAATAGCTCTTCAACGTCTTGTTTTCCTTCAGGTACCCCTATGACACAGATGTTTTTACATTTAATTGTGTCCCATAGGCTCCTTAAATTATTATAGTCTTGGCTTCTTTTTTCTTGCCATTCTGATTGAGTGTCCTTGGCTTCCCCATTCTCTGTATTGGTGGTTTGATCCTCCTCTTTATCCATTCTGTTGATTCCCTCTAATATACTATACTCTTCATCTCAGATAATATGTTCTTCATTTCTGATTGGTTACCTTTTCTAATTTCCATTTCCATTTTTATGCTTTTTATCTCTGTTAAAGTTCTCACCGAGTTCTTCTATTCTTCCCATAAGTTCATTGAGCATCTTTACAATCAGTGTTTTAAACTTTGCATCTGTTAGATTGCTTTACTCCATTATTCCTGGAACTCTGTTCTTTTCCCTCATATGGTTTCTGCTTCTTTGTCTTCCCATTTTGGCTACCTTTCTCTGTCTGTTTACATACTAAGCAAAGCCCCTCAGTCTTCCGGTCTTATTATCATGGCTTTGTGTAGTAGGTGTCCAGTGGCACAGTCCTGAGAGGGGTTCAGCTGCAGGCCAAGTTTAGCCTTCCAGGGTCACCTGTTAAGATTCAGTAAGCAGTCCGCAGATGCTGTGCTTATAGTTGCCTCAAGAGGCCACGCCAGAAATCGAAGCCAGCTGTCACTAGTGTGAGTCTTGGAGTTGGCTCAGCAAGGAGCACCAGACTCATCAAGGATGCAATTGGATGTGGCTTGGGTGGGGCCACCAGTTTAGGGATCTGGAGTTTTAGGGAATCCTCTTGGCAGAGCGACCTCCGTTATCCAGTTTGATGTCTCAGCTACGACGGTGCTGTGTCTGCACACTTAGAGCGGGGAAGGCTCAACAGAGGAACAATTGATACCGCCAGTCCGTCTGCCCAGAAGAAAGCCTCTCCTCCAGTCCTCGCTCCAACAACTCAGTGTTCCCCTGTAAGTCCCTGGTGCCCCCTGAGCAGCTGACGTGCACTGGTGCTCAGTGAGCAATTTCTTCACCGCAAAAGTCCGCTTACTGACACAGCCTCTTTAAGAGGTGTCTGCAGCTGCCAGCTGCCGCTACTGTAGCCTCTGTCCCTCAGCTGCTTGGGACCAGGCAGCCTTGTGTCTTCACCCCCTCCTACCTTCTCCCATTGTAGGGTGATTTCTTATTTCTCTCCGTAGTTGTAGAGCTTCTGTTCATCTAGATCCCAGGTGACTGCTTGCTGTTTGCTCTGTGTTTCTGTTACAACTTTGATTTGGTCGCAAGAGGGATGAACAAAACCTCTATCATCTACTCCATTTTTTCCCGGACTCTCTAACAGAACATTTTTTTATCTTCTTTGAGGTCTACCTATTTGTTTTTTCAAATTACCTTTTAGTTTTGTTAATGTTCTTTATTATTTTCTGTTGTTCACATATTTCATTGATTTCTGTCTTTTTATTTTTGTTCACTGTGTTCTGTGTCAGGCTTCTTGAATTTAGTGCTTAACTCTTGTTTTTTTTGGATACATTTAGTTAAAGCTATAACATTTCTATGTAGTTTTAACTGTCATACAAATTGTAATGTTTTGTCATTTCTAAGTATTTCTTTCCTTTTTTAACACAAAAGTTACTTAGTATATTTAGTTTTTAAACATGGGATTTTTAAGCTTTTCCTTTTATACTAATATCTAACTTTGTTATATTATGTTTAAAGAGCATAATCTCTGTAATATTGATCCTTTGTATTTTATCCAGGCTTCTTTTATGGCTCAAAACATATATACTTTAAAAGACTTTGTTCTCTCTTTGCTGGGCATAGTGTTCTATATACTGTCTATTTAATAGTTCAATTATATTCAGATCTTCAGTACTTTACTTTTTTTTCCCTACATGATATGTCAGTTTCTGAGAAGGCTGTATTCAAATCTCCAAATACGATTGTTAATTTATATGTTCTCTCCGCATTTCTTCTCCGCATTTCTTCCTCTTTTTACTTGATATATTTGTGGCTGTATTTTTAGATACATACATGTTTATGATAGTTATATTGTTTTTTACCAATACCTACTGTTTCTTACAGCATTTTTGTCTTGAATTCCATTTTATCAGATTGCTTCTCCAACTTTGTTTTAGCTTATATTTTTATTTTTTAAATTTTTTCAATATTTTTTGAATCTCGTAAATAACATATTATGGGATTTTAGAACAGATGAGCCAAGAATTTAACAAGCATGATAATATTTAAGGAAATAAAGGATTCAAATGGTATATGTTGTCTCGTTTTTGTATGTCTCTTACCATAGTTGGATGTACTCTTCAGGTGATTATTATGGTTCATGAGTTCCTTTTTTTCTGGGATTTTCAGCTACTATGTTTGGTAATGTGTTTTGGAGTAAATTATCAAATCTAGGTCTAACTCTGTGCCCATTTCTCAGGGGAGAATGATCTCTAGGCACCATAAAAATCAGTGTTGATCATTCCTATTTGCTGCCACTTCACCTTACACCAACATTGGACACGGCTTTACTTTGAAATTCACAGGAAGAAGTAGTGGAAGGAGACTTCTTAGACTATGCTATCAACCCTGGCACCTAGAAGCGGAGAGACTTGGAAGAGTGAATGCCAATTAGCCTACACCTGTTTTCATCACTGCCTTACAGTAGCAGGGCTGTTTCAGTGTTCTCATTTTACACTGCAGACACCTGCAAATTATGATGTGACTGTTGATTTATTTGGAGAAAGGGACGAGAAGTGATTATCCCAAAGTATAAATGGGGGAGAACCAAGGATAAATGTTAAAGTTTTTCTCTACCCTGTTCTTTAACCCCTCCTTCTCCCAAGCAGTGCTTCTACCCCAGGCAACACTCAGCAAAGCAACATTTTCTAAAATTTTTTATTTTGTTTGACCACAGTAATATGTGTATATAGTTATATGGGGTTTTTTTGTTGTTGTTTTTATCACTTTATACCTGTGGAGCAACTCCCCATTTCCCTTCCCCCATCCTCTGGTAACTACCATTCTGTTTTCTGATTCTCTGAGTTTGACTGTTTTAGATACCTCATGAGGTTTGGAATCATGCAGTATTTATCCTGCAACTGATTTCACTTAACCATAGTACCATAAGTAGTGTTGTAAATGGTACAGTTTCCTTTTTTAAGGTTTAATAATATTCTGTTCTGTCCACATTTTCTTTATCCATTAATCTGTTGATGGACATTTGGGTTATTGGTATATTTTGGCTATTGTGAATAATGTGTATGTTGTTTTAAAAATTAAAATACTTCTAGTCTTATGATAAACAGTAATACTTGCTTTACCTATTTTTTCCTACATTTCCTCCTTCTAGTTTTGCTTGTTTTCTGGTACAGTTTTTACCCTCCAAATTTCTAAATAGTGTGCTGATATTGTTACTTAATGATTTTTGAATTTTTAACATTTTTTGACTTACTGTTATTGCAGCTAATAGTTTAGCCTTCTTATACCACTCCTTTTATGACCATTTCCCCTTCCTCTATCCTCTCAATATAATTATAGCAATAATTAGTGTTTACCTTTATATCTAGTGTTTACCTTATTTTGAATATGTATAAAGATTAATATCTAGTGTTTACCTTATTTTGAAATGTATAAGGATTATGTCGACTCCTTCAGTTGTGTAGAGTGATTACATTTCCTTTCTTGGAAAATCTTGGGTTTTTTTCTGGAGTTAATAATTGTCTTGTTCATCCATTTTACTTGATTTCCTTTTTCACCTTCATTTATGATTCCAAATTCTCTAATAAGATTGCAAAACCCATTTGAATACTGTTTTCCATGTGGTCAAATAGATAATATTTTCTCAGTTTCAGTTTAGGTCTCTTATAATTTATTATACTTTTACTTGGAGGCTTCTTTCAGTCTGGAAACTTCAATCCTTCAGTTCTGGAAAATACATTAAATTCTTTGAATTCTATTTTTTTCCCCCTCTCTTTCTGGAACTCCAGTTACTTGGATGATGAGTTTGATTATCTAACTTTCATATTATCGTATTTTCTACATTTTTTTCTTTCATTCTACTCTGTTGAGATAGTTTTCTCAAGTTTAATCTTCATAATCTTTTGATGTATGTGTTTTTAAATTTTGGTTATTTTAAAAACTTTATTATGGGAATTGTAATCAGAAAAGTGGAGAGAATGTACCTGTCACTCAGTTTTAATGATTAACATTTTGCCAATGTCGTTTCCTATCTCCAATTTCTTAAAGCAAATTTAGATATCATGCTGTTTTACCCATCAATAATTCAATATGCTTCTCTAACTGTGGTTGTCTTATTAATTGGAAGGTTTTATTTTTCTCTGAGTTTTCCATTTTATAACTTACTGTTTGTAAAACAAAAATTATCTGATATTATAGTGTTGATTTTTGTTCTTTGCTTTTTACTTTTTCTTTTCTTTCTAATTTTGTCTTTCATTTTATAGATTTTCCTCAAATTTCTAAATTAAATTTCTTTGGTCCTTGGTTCATATTAAGGAGTGAGTCTCTAAGAAGCTGCAAGTGGGAAACTCTGAGTGCACCTTGCTGATTAGTGGGTCTCAGACAAGCTTAGGTGACAAAATGGGGCATAGTTCTTTTTTATACAGAGCCCCAAGTATCTGTAGGCTCTTTGAGTGTGTAGCTTCTCTGGAAAAGAATACTCTTATCTTCTACCTGATAGATAACAATGCTTATATCTAGGTTGAGATGAGTGAGACAAGCCTGTGGTCTTACCAATCAGTCACAGACTTAATTTTCTTGTTCAGTATATCTTAGTTCTGCTCTCAGCAAGAGATTGTCTTGTTTAACCTTCCCAGATGTAAAAATCCTTGTCTTCTGCAATATGGGGGGTAGTCACCTGACTGAAGGGCTAGAGGAAGAGATCTGGGTGTTTAACTGTTTGTAACTTTATACACCTTTCATCGGTTTATTTTCAGCTCCATCTCACACCTTGACTTTGAAAAATACCAACTAACTGTTCAGATCCTAAGCCTTTTGCAGATTTCCCAATACACATGATCTTGCTTCAATCCCTCTTCCCCCATCCCTCTCACAGTTCGGTTTCAGCTTTCTCAGGTCTGCTAAATTCATCTTTTTCATATTGTAAAATTCTTGATACCTCATCTACTTTCTTCTTCCATTTTCTTTATTCTTATGAGTTTATATTTTATCCCTCTTGCTATCATTTTGTTAGGGTTTCAGAAGAAAATAGAGATGATTACTTAAGCTCCTTCTGTGTTTAAGACAAAATTAATATTAACTTTTAGGTAACTTTAGGTTAGAAAGTGTTATTTCCTGTGATAAACTATACTCGAAAGTCGTATTTAACAATTATTTAATTTATATAATAATGTTTAGCTTTGTGTGTGTGAGAGAGGGAGAGGGAGAGAGAATGAAACAAGTCAGCTGACTGATTAGACTGGGAAGATTAGATTGTTAACTTTTATGCCTTAGCCATACAAAAAATGACAAATTGTTGAAAGACATATGAACTGTTTTACTTACAGTAGCATACAATGCCTTGAGAGATTTTTGTTCAGAATTATTCCTTAAGGGCTAAAGACCTAAGGGGGTATCTTCTTTCATTTCTTATATATAAGTTGGGAAGTCTTGGCTCATATTCTGTTTTATACTACTTATAAGGCTAAGATAACTTTATTAGGCAGTAATTCTCATTTAGAATTTTTTTTTCAAAGTTGGAGAATAACTGATGCTAACCTGTCCATTCTTGCAGATAAAATACTCACTTTCACATATCTACCTGTAGTACATTACTGAATGATGTAAATAACAGTTTTAATGTAGTATCCTGAAGTAGCTTCACAATCCTCTCAAGAAAACTAAATTAGGTTTAGAAAGATTGCTTGTCATTTATCACAAGGTATTACTCCTTACTCTCCCATAAAATGTCTTCTTACCTTTATTCTAAACAGAGATTAAAGAAAATGTGAAGACAGTTACCAGGGGAATAGGTCAAGGCAATAATTATTTTTGCTAAGCTAGGTCTTTGGAAATTGATGATCTATAACATGGTATAAATGTTACATTTCAAATTATAATCATAGCTAAACTATTGCATTCCACTGTAGGACTATGTCAGATAATAGTGTTTCCTTTACATATCAGTTTACAAAAGTTTATTTTGGTATCTTTTAAAATACACTATGAATTATGGTTACTGTATTTTGGAGCAGTATTTCAAAGTTTGAAAACCATTCAGCTTTTATTAATTGTTAGTTTGAAAATGTTAATTCATATTTGTAATTGCTACTATAGTTTTTCTTTGTGTTTTTTATCTCTTGGTTAATATCTGCCCTATACTGACACACTCAGATACTCATGAAAACTAAGCTGAACTAGGAAGGACAGTTTATATTTAAATTTGTTTAGGTTCAAGTTTTAGACACTTGAGAATATCCTTGTTTTAAGAAGGAAGGTCATATTTTCAAAGTGCACACGAAGTGGACTAATAAAATATTAAGACTAGGATGGATTCTTAGTTTTTCATTTTACATCTTTATTTTGCAAAAGTTATTAGAAGTCAAAGTTTTTGTAATAGAGGTAACATTTTACATATGTTTTTGTATGACAATGAAGACCTAAAGCCTTATTTAAATTTCTTTGTTTTGTTTTCCAAGATGAACTTGGATTCAGTAAAATAGAATTTGGTTATTTATATGTAGGTTTAATGATTAGCATATAATCCTTATGGATGTCCAAACTTGGATTCAGTAAAATAGAATTTGGTTATTTAAATGTAGGTTTAATGGTTAGCATATAATCCTTATGGATGTCCAAACGATTTTATTTTAATATAATTGCATTTCAAGAATGCACATTTTCCAAGTAATTTTGCCAAAGAAAATTGTCTTGATTAGGAATAACACTTTCCTGACAGACCAAATATTGGTAAATAAGCCCCTTTTCCTCCTGACATCTTAGCCTTTAATTTTATTTGTATTTTATTACCTTCTCCTTACTTTCTGATTTCTATAGGCTTCCTGTAACGTTTTCTGTCATTAATTGTGTTTGCAAATCGTTAAGTACCTTTTTGAGAGCTTGAGGATGCAACATCTTGTGATGGTGGCATGGCATAATATTCCATAGCATTATGCCCTACCATTCTTTGGCTGAGTAAAACCATTGCTGCGACTACCTTTTTTTTTTTTTTGGAATGACTACCTTTTTTAAATGAGTTTTCTGTATGTCACATTTGTTCATTCTTGAGTTCATGTGTGTTTCAAATCAAAAATTTCACAGTTCCATAGTTGTATAACATCAAATTTCCATTTTTGACTCGTTTGGCATGTCTGACACATGATTTTTTTTCCTTTCTGGGGGTGGTGTGATAAAAAAAGTATGAGTTGACTCAGTGTTAAGTTTTAACAAGCTATTCTTTAGTAATAAGATAATACAAGGCAACAAGATTGACTTGGTCTTCTACAATTTTAATGAAGATCTATTTTCTGACTTAACAAATTATCGATTTTGTAAAAAGATGGCAAATATATGTGTTAAGCTTTATTATTTGACAAAGTTAAATATGGATTAGTGAAGAAAGGGGTTTTAAATCTTCTGAGTCTGTTGTTTCTTTTCCAAATGACTGTCACTGGAGGTATCATTTATTGATCTGGTTTCATCTTTGGTAATAAGACTTAACTGCATGTCATTTGATACGATAAACAGAGCCAGGAGTTAGACATTTTTTTCCTTTGTCTCTTTTGCCATTGCTACTGTCAAAATCTAGACTTTTTTCCCTTCATATCTGTTAAGGTAACTAATTTCAGTTGTCATACATGTTTCTTATTAGATATTCAGTGTGTCAGCCTCCCCTCAAGAATCTTTGTCTTTCCTTGGTGTTTAATTAGGCAGGAATGCAGAAGATGCTATTAAATCCCCCCCTCTTTTTTTTGCTTTGATAAATTTGATGCTTGACATGTATTTCTGCTTAGCTGAATTATATATATGCTGTGTACCTTCATTTCTTACTGGCATATAAAAAAATCCTACATTTTAAAAAAGTTGCTCACTCATTTTGTGTATAGGAGTAGTTTTAGATATAAGCATCTCAAAGTCCTAGAGAGTCCATGAATAGGCTACTAAGTAGTAGAGTGTGTTTCTTCTTCTTAGCTTGTTCAAGTCCTTTGCCTGTTTACTATAGATAGGTTTGTCATTATGCCTTGATTTAGGAGCAGTCTTTTACAAGGATGTTAACCTCTTATCAGAAGTCACAAACTTTTACCAGTTTGTGGTTTGGGGTTTAACCATAGTTATGGTGTATTTTTATGGCTATGTTACATAGAATTAAAATTTTTCATGTTAAAAAATTCATCAATTGTTTACTTTAGGGTTTTTAACTTTTGGTATCATGCCTAGAGAAAGTACATGATATAATTTAACATTTTCGTGAAAAACCTAAAAGACTATAATAGGTATTCATTTTTTTCTTATCTACAGCTCTTTTTAGAATTGGTTATGAATAATCATTGTTAACTTAGGTACTCTCATCCAGTACTGGGTCAAAACTGGTTAGTAATTTTATCTGTCGCTGTTCATAAATATAAACATATGAGGTGCTAAATATACCTTGTTAATAAGGGCAGAAAGGTTTGAGAGGAAAAATCCCTTAGCACTGGAATGCTTTTTCTTGTGACTGAAAGCATATAGTCTTTTTAGGTTTGAGCTCCTGTGTTCAGAAGATCAAGAATCCAGGATGTCTTATCCTGGCTGCCAAGGGTTCCATCATTCTTAGGATAGCCAGAACAGATCATTCATGGATTACTTGTAGCACATGGTTATATAGTAGGAACTCTGTGAGAGGCAAAACTGCTACATAATTCTTAACAATTAAATATATTTTTTAAAGTCGTCAAATTCATACATGTATATGGTTTGAAAAGTCTTAACAATCGTACAAGATTTATAATCACTTGTACTATGCCCTTCCTCCCTTAAACACTTCTCCCCATGGACAGCTACTTTAAAACTTTTCAAGTTTGTCTTCTGGTGTTTGCCCCATATTTCTAAATATTCGTATTGCTGTTTCATGTTTGTTTTGTATTTTTTTACTATGGAAGATAAATATTTCTTGCATTATGATAACACTGCATCCTACTCACTGTCTCTCTTCTTCTTCCAATGGTTTAGTTATAATTTTGGTTTAGATTAACTTTCAGTGTTGAATTATGACTATGTAAATAATAGTCCCAGTTGAGCCATGTCATGTACCTTTTTTCCACATGCGGTATTTTGTTTCTGGTAGAGTTGGTTGACTTCCCCACCCTCTATTTACTTAGTTTTCTAAAGTACTTATCAGTAATTTATCTCAGAACTCTGCCAGAAATATAAATTTCTCCTCAAAATTATGTTTTAAATATGCAGGGTTATCATATTTTAATGCTCTAATTAAAATATAGCAAACATTTTAAATTTTATCAAATTATGTGAATACAGAAAAAGTACATATGTCATAAATATACAGCTTAATGAATTTTTACAAACTGGGACGTTCATGTATCTAGTAGTATCCAGATCAAGAAAAAAAACATTACCAGGACTGCAAGAGCCCTTTTTTGTGCTCCCTTCCAAAATTATCTTCTGGCTCCACAGAATAATCCTAATTTTTAACAGCCTAGAATAGTTTTGCCTGTTCTTCTTGAATTTCATTATAAGTGGATTTATACATTAAGAATCTGTTTGGTGTCTGGCCTCTTTGAAAATTATGTGATTTTTCCACATCGTTAGATGTAGTGTAGATCACTTAGTCTCATTGCTATATAGTATTTTATTAAGTGACTATTCCACTTTACCGATTCTCCTATTGCTGGCCATTTAGATAGCTTCAGATTTTGTCTATGTGAATATTACTACTATGAACCTTCTGGTTCACGTATTTAGGTGAAAATATAAACCTTACTGTTGGGTATATATCTAGAAATGGAATTTCTGAATTATTAAGGTACATATATGTACAGCTGTAGTAGATACAAATGGTTTTCTAAAGTCGTTGACCTTCCCACAAGCACTATGAGTTATTGTACTTTTGCATCATTGACAGTCTTTTTCACTTTAGGTATTGTTTTAAATTTGCATTTCCCCAGTGACTAATGAAATTGAATGCCTATGTTTATTTTTAAATTTATTTCTTGGCATTTGATATCCTCTTTTATGAAGTGCCAGTTCAAGTCTTTTGCCCATTTTTATTATTTTGTCTTATTAATTTGCAGGACTTCTTTATATATTGTGAATACAAATCATTTGTTGGATATATATTATGACTGTCTTCTCCCACCCTGCAGCTTGCTTGTTCCCTATCTTAATGATGTCTTTTGATGAACCAGAAGTTCTTAGTTTTAACGAAGTCAAAGTTATCAATTTTTCATGTGTGTGTGGTTAGTACTTTTTGTATCCTATTTAAGAATTTTTGTGTACGCCAGTGTCATGAAGATATCTGTGTGTGTGTGTGTGTGTGTGTGAGAGAGAGAGAGAGAGAGAGAAATATGTAAGTATACAGACAGTTCAGTGGCATTAAATACATTCACATTGTTGTGTAACAATTACAGCCATCCATCTCCAGAACTATTTTTATCTTCTCAAACTGACTCTTAACCATTAAACAATTACTCCCCATTCCGTCATCCCCCTAACCCCTGGCAACCACCATTCTACTTTGTCTCTTAATTTGACTACTCTAGGTAACTCATATAGTAGAGTCATATAGTATTTGCCCTTTTAGGACTGGCTTATTTTCACTTAGCCTAGTATTTTCAGGGGTCATCCATGTTTCTAACATGTGTCAGAATTTCCTTCCTTTATTAAAGCTGAGTAATATTCCATTGTATGTATATACCACATTTTGTTTATCCATTGATGGATACTTCGGCAGCTTTCATCATTTGGCTATTATGATTAAGTTCTTTGAATATAGGTGTGCAAATATCTGTGTTGCTGTTACAATATATTAATTCTATTTTAAAATTTTTGAGGAACCACCACACTATTCTTCATAGTAGCTACACCATTTTACCTTCCTTACAGCACTGAACGTTTCCAACTTCTCCACATCCTCACCAACATTTATTTTGTTGTGATGTGATTTGATAATAGCCATCCTAATAGGTGTAAAGTGGTATATCATTGCGGTTTTGGTTTACATTTCCCTAATGACTATTGATGTTGAGCATCTTTTCATGCACTTATTGGCCATTTGTATATTTTGTTTGGAGGATTGTCTTTTCAAGCCCTTTGTCTAGTTTTTAATCCAGTTGTTTTGTTTTTTAGTCGTAGTTCATTATATATTCTAGATATTAACCCCTCCTCAGATATGTGATTTGGAAATATTTTCTCCCATCCTGTGAGTTGTCTTTTCACTCTGTTCATAGTGTCATTTGATGCATAAACATTTTTAATCCAGACGTAGTCCAGTTTTATCTATTTTGGCCTCCTTATTTTTCTTTAGCTTCAAGTTGTTTTAGGTGTTTTGTTTGTTTTTGTTTTTACCTCTAAACTTCCCTTAAATGTCTGGATATCCTGTCTACTCATATTTAAGAGTAAAGTACTAAAAAGCAGATTAAAAATTCAGCTCTTTGTGCAAGGGCAAAATTCGTGAACTGTTAGGTGTTACTGTATGGTGATCTGGTTGGGAGGGGCTGATTGGGGGATCCCCATTTGTTATATCTTTATTTTTTCTTTTAAACCACTATATTGAGGTATAATTGACCTTAATTAATTAATTAATTAATTTTTCCATGGAGGATGATCAGCTACCTCAGAGAAGAGTTCTTTCTTCTTCCTGGCATATATGGGCCTGATTGCCAGCCTTCTTAGACTCAGGTGGAAAAAGGAAGTCCAGGATCTTTATCGTGCAGTAGGGAGATTTCCTCTTTTTAGTTTATTTTCCCCACACTCAGCTCTACTCAGTTCAACCATAGTGGAAAATAAACTTCCACTCTTCTGTTAGCGTGGTATGGGCTACTCACTGATCAGCATGGGGAGAGGTTCTGGGGATCTGACTACTCTTTATACAGACTTTTGACCAGTCTTGTTTTCAGCATTAACTGTACTTGGTGCCTCTAATTTGAGTTTTCCCATGGTTCTGTGGAAGGAAGTAAAACTACTCCTTTCCTTACTGACCACTAACCTGGGTTTAAATTTTCTTTGGTCTTCTAAGTTACCATTTATGCTTTCCAGCTTCCAAAATTTTGTTGTTTTGTGTCCTCCCATTTGTCCTTCTTACTTTATTCGGGTTTATGACTCTTTAAAAATTAAAAATACCTTTTTTATAAACTTCATAGTTTGTAGGAGCAGCAGTAGATAAGATGCGGTGACACATATTTAACGAAAAGTCCAAATGTCTTTACTACTATTCTATTTAACATTGACCCAGCTGATGGTGCATTGGGTTCCTCTCGCATATGGGGCCAGGGCAATGTGGGGGGCCGGTAAAAGGCTTTACTTCCTAAGCTGTAAGAAATATCTTTTATTATTGTATTAAAAAATAAATACAGGCTACTGTCACTATTAATGCTAAGAGTTACTTACCTCTTAAATGTCTGAAGTTTATTTTTTAGAGTCCAGTATCAGGAATTTCCTGTTATTTATATTTATATTTCACATTAATTTTAGGATAATTATATTAAGTATTATACTAATTCTAAATTAACCTTTCTAGATCGGTACTTGTAATCAATAAAGACTCATAATTTCTGGACTTTTTTTTTTTTTTTAAGATGAGGCAACCCTTGCTTGACCTCACAGATTGCAAGGACCTTGTCAGTTTACAATCCCCACCCCCTTTTTTTTTAACGCCTACAACACCTGGTATTCGTAGATGGTCTCCCATCCAAGTACTAACTAGGCTCAACTCTGCTTAGCTTCTAGGATCAGACGGGATTGGGCTTGTTCAGGGTGGCATGGCCGTAGACATAATTTCTGGACTTTAAAGCCTGTGGCACATATAGTATCATTAGGTACAGCTACTCGCTTTATTTTTCATATACTATTAACGAACAATTTAAAAGTTTATACTGATGGTTGGCAGACTTGAAACTTTCAGCATGTTAATAAGAAAGCATATTTTGATTGCTTTTGCTGTCATGTTGGAAACATTATCCTATAGCAGACGTGAGCTGATGACAGAAAAACTCAGCATTGGGAATGTCCTCATTTCACACTAACTCTGGGCACTAATCCGAATGCAACAGTAAATACTCTACATTTGCTGTCAACTGAGCTGTTACAAAGTATAGTTGTGTTTAGGACTGGAAAGCTTTTTTCTTAACCTATTTAATAGCATGTTAATAACCAGGTAGCAGGATTGATTGGAATACATTTCACTATTCGCATTTAATTTTTTTTTTGTCATGGATGAAATTCCATATGAAAATAATTGGTGAAATAACAAAATTACTTTAACACTTTGTCCCAAGCCAGTGTGTACTTCATTTACATGTATTACAGTTTTCTCAATTACTTTTTGGTTATTTAGTAGGCCTCTTTTTTTTTTTTTTGCCCATATATTTTTGGGGAGGCTAGAGAACCAGAGAAAGTTATAGTGAGCACATTATGTGAGGAAGAGTGGGCAGAAAAGCTAGAACATAAGGAGACAGTGGAATTGGAGAAGTCCAGGAAATAAAATGGTTCGAGAAGACAAAATGGTAAACATGGGGAATACTTCTTGGTAGTCAAAGATATGGACTAGAAAATAATCAGTTCCTCAATTAATAGGTTATCTGGATTTGTGGCTACACATACTTTTAACTTCACAACTGAGTGATGAAAAGAAATGTATATAAAGCATTTGGCCCAGTGCATGCTATTTAGTAAGCCCTTTATAAATATTATTTGTCACCATTTCCACCTTTCATCATTCACCTATTTCTTCAATCCACAAAGCTGATAGTCATCCTTGATTTTTCCTTTTTTCTTCATTCCCCATATTAAATCAATCACTAGATCTCACTGATTATATTTCCTAGATGTATCAGAATAAGTCTGTGTTCATTCCTGCTGTCTCTGCCTTTGTTCTCATGTTTAAGCCTTTCTGCATTTTTTTTTTCTTCTTCCCTTAGGTCCTTTTTCACTTTGGCCTCAGTTTGGCTGAAGTATCATATCACCCTTCTGTAATCACCTTTCTTAATCACCTCAGGCAGAGTTTGCATTTCTTTCACATTGCTCTCTTAGCACCTAGTAGATCTCATTTAAGTCACTTAATTTGTAATTATTTATATATGAGTGTCTTTTCAGTTAGACTGTAGCTATTTCAGGGTTAGGGATAGTGTTGTAACTATCTTGGTTTCCCACCTCCCATATTGGTACCAGACAACATGATTAGTTTTCAATAATGTATTGAATGATTGAATAAGTGAAAATATTAACATAAATGCTCAGTTTCTAAATAACTAAAAACATGTGTGGCAAGTTCAGTGATTTTATTAAGGGTACACTTAAGAGTGGCCTGAGCATTTTAGAGAAAACATGTGTGGTAGTGATACAGAAATTGTTTTGAAGGTACTTGTGCTTATGAGTTTGCAAGTTAGTAAAGAAAGACCTCTGAAAAAGAGTCTCTCCGACTCTAAGTTACTTTTATAACAATTGTATATTTTTAGGTGTAGCCTTCCAGATTTTCGGTATTTTTTTAATTTATTTTTCAATTACAGTAGATAATATATTAATTTCAGGTGTACAACATAGCAATTAGACATTTATATAACTCAAAAAGTGATCACTCTGGTTTAAGTCTAGTACCCACCTGTCGCCATATATAATTATTACAATATTATTGACTGTATTCCCTATGCTGTATTTTACACCCCGTGACTGATTTTATAACTGGCAATTTGCACATCTTAGTCCCTTCCTCCTTTCACCCATCCCCCCAACCTCTTTCCCATCTGGCTACCACTAATTTGTTCTATCTCTGAGTTTGTTTCTGATTTGTTTGTTTGTTTATTTTGTTTTCTAGATTCTAATTAAATATTTTCTGTAACTTCCTACTAGCACCTATACAAGGCTTCCAATTCACCTTCTTTCAGTCCTATATCCTGTAGTTACAACCAAGCATCCCTTCTCTCTCTGTACCTGGTGCCTTTGTGTTATTTCTTCAGCTTTTATTCATTCAGGGAACTACTCAGGCAACACCTAGCCACAGTACCAATATATAGTAGGCACTCAATAGATGTTGAATAAATAAATGATGTCTTTCCTGTTTTTGCCCAGCAGACTAAATCACTTTCTTTACATATAACATATTGTATGTATTATAGTTTTATGAGTGATTCTTAGTTTGCTGGATTGTAAGGGGGGTGGAGGAGTGATTACTTTCATCTAGGACTTAGGAAATGCTTATTAAGATTTTGAATGAATAGTGGGAAAATGGACTTAACAGTTATTAAAATTTGCTATATGTTTCCCAGGGTTCTATTTATGTTGATATAGCTACAGGAAAATAGGTTATCTAGGCACTTTAGCTTATCTTTGTTATATTTGTATGCTAAAGATTTCTGGCCAAGATTTCTCTTATGGCATCTGTAGGAAACTTTTATAGGAACTTGTTTTGTGTTTACAATTTGTAAGATTTTCTTATATACTATCATATTTCATATATTATTTTATATTCAGTATATCAAAATGCTGTTACACTTTTATTTCTATTTATTTAATTTCTATTTAATTGTGCATTGCAAATACAGTAATCTCCCCTTATCTGTGAGTTCACTTTCCACAGTTTCACTTACCCGCAGTCAACTGTGGTCTGAAAATATTAAATAGAAAATTCCAGAAGTAAGCTTTAAATTACATGCTGTTCGAGTAGTGTGTTGCAGTCTTGTGCCTTCCCACTCCGTCTTGCCCAGGATGTGAACCATCCCTTTGTCCAGCATAGCCACTCTGTATTTGCTACCTGACCGTTAATCACCATCTCAGCTAATCAGAGAGAGACCATGTTCACATAATTTTTATTACACTATATTTTATGTAACTTTTATTATTAGTTGCTGTTGTTAATCCCTTATTAGGCCTGATTACACACATTTTACAATGTAAAATAAATCACCATATTGGGATGTGAACCCAACTTGAATTCCTGTGATAAACTCCACTTGGTCATGATTTATTATCCTTTTTAATGTATTGTTGGAGTCTACTTGTAAATATTTTGTTGAGATTTTTTATATCTTTGTTCATTAGGGTTATCGGTCTGGGGTATAATTTTTGTAATTGGTTTTTATATCAAGATGTTGCTGACCTCATAGTGAATCGGGAAATATTTCCCCTTATTATATTTTCTAGAAGAGTTGGTTTAGAATTGGTGTTATTGCTTCCTTAAATATCTGGTAGATTTTGCCGTTAAAGCTGCTATCTGGCTCAGAGATTTCTTTGTGTAAAGACTTTTAAATACAAATTCAATTTCTTTAATAGATATAGGACCATTCAGGTTATATAGTTCATCTTAAGTAGCTTTGGTTCTTTGTGTTTTTCAAGTAATTCCATAAATTTTGTTGAATTTCGTGAACATAACATTATTCAAAATATTCTTTCATCCTTTTAATACTGTTACCTGTTTTATTCCTAATGTTGGTGTTTGTGTATTCTATTTTTTATCTGTCTATTAGGGGCTTATCAATTTTCTTGATTTTCTCAAGAGACTTAGGTTCTGGTTTTATTGATTTCTCTTTACAGTTTTCTCATATTTCAATTTCATTGATTTTTACTTTTATCCTAATTGTTTCTTCTGCTTGCTTTTGGTTTATTTTTCTAATTTTTCTTAAGCAGACATTTACACTATTGAGTTAAAGACCATTAATCTTTTCCGATAGAAACATTTAGTGCTAAAATTTCCCTCTGAGTACTGCTTTAGGTGTAGGTCACATTTTTTCATTTATCATTTTTCATATTCAGTAAAAATATTTTCTGATTTGTGGCTTTCTCTTTAAACCATGGGTTACTTTCTGTCATTAATTTCCAAATATTTGGGGATTTCTAGTTAACTTTCTATTATTGGTTTCTAGTTTAATTCAGTTGTGTCCATATTATGTCCATATTACAAATAACATTATGTGCGTATATCATACATGCTTTGTATGATTTCAGTTCTTTTAAATTTGTTGATATGTTTTATGTCTCAGAATATAACATATCTTGGTGCATGTTCTGTGTGTCCATGAAAAAGATTATATTACTTCTACTTTAGATTATCGAGAGAGAAGTGACGTCTTTCACTAATAGTAGTTTTTTCTGTTTTTCTTTTCAATGATATAATTTCTCAGTGATTTTGTATTTTGAAGCTCTGCAGTCAGGTATATACACATTAACAATTATTATGTCTTCTGAATGCATTTAGCTCCTTATGAAATTGCCCTCTTTATTCCTAATAATATTCCTTATTTTAAAAATATACATCTTCTGATATTCATATAGTCACTTGAGCTTTCTTCTCTTCCCTTCTTTCTCTTTCTCCACTAATTTTTTCACTAATGTACTTTTTAATAGAGATCTAATTCACATATAAAATTCATCCTTTCAAGTGTACAATTCCATGGTTTTTAGTATATTCACAAGATATACAACCATCATCATCATCAATTCCTGTATATCTCATTACCCTACACACACAAAGAAATGCCATACCCTTTAGCAGTCATGCTTCATTCTCCCCTACCTACCACCCCTAAAGTCTTTTTATTATTCCCAGATCCAATCTAAGATACCATATTGAGTTTAGTTGTCATGTCCCCTTAGGCTCCTTCAGTATTTGATGGTTTCTCCATATTTCTTTGTTTTTCATGACCTTTACAGTTTTGAAAATAACTTGTCAGATATTTTATAGAATATCCTTCCACTTGGGTTTGTCTAATGATTTTCTCATTATTAGACTGGAATTGAGGGCTTGGGGATAAGACCATCATAGAGATGTACTGTCTTTCTCACTATATCATATCAGGGAAATCATGATTTCACCATGACATAGTACCGGTAATATTAACTTTGGCCACTTGGTTAATTTGGTGTCTGCTAGTTTTCTCCACTGTAAAATTACTATTTTTTCCTTTCCATACTTTATTCTTAGGAGGTGAATCATTAAGTCCAGTGCACACTCATGGGAAGGGAAATCAAACTTCACTTCCAGAATGGGATATATCTACATATATTATCTAGAGCACTACTATAAGGAAGATTTGTCTCTTCTTCCCCAGTATTTTTTTGATTCAGTAATTTATGCCAATATGTACTCATTTAAATTTATTTTATACTTTGGTTTATGATCCAGTACTATGAATTGTTTTAGTTTTGGCCATTAGGAGCTCTTTCATGTTGACTTCTGGCATGCCTCCATCCTTTTTCTTTAGCATTTCCTTACTTTCAGGCACTATAAGATGTTCCACACTCATCTTGTTTTTCTTTTTCTTCTTCTTTTCCTTTTTTTTTTTTTTTTTTTTTGGCCCCAGTTCTAGAATCAAGTATTTCTCCAAAGAGCTTTGGTTCCTTTTATTAGAAAATGGCATTTAGCAGCCAAGATGTGAGGAATTAGATGTGCTTGTTGCTACTGGGTGTGACTACTTTTGGGCTATAGTTTGTTTGTTTGTTTTTTTAATAAGCAGCTTTAAAGTAAACAATTCAGTGGTCTCTACTATATTCATAAAGCTGTGCTACCATCACCACAGTCAATTTTAGAACATTTTCTTCACTCCAAAAGCCCCGTACGTTTTAACAATCACCATTCTTCCTTCCCAATTTTATTTTCACACCCAGCCCTCAGGAACGACTAATCTATTCTGGACATTTCATAAATATGTGGTCTTTCATGATTCTCTCTTCTTTCACATAGCTAATGTTTTTGAGGTTCATCCACATTGTAGCATGTGTCAGTACTTCTTCGTTCCTCTTCATTGCTGAATAATAGTCTAGTGTGTGAATATATGCCACATTTTGTTTATCCATTCTTCAATTGATGGACAATTTGGGTTGTTCCTACATTTTGGCTGTGAACATTTGTGTACAAGTTCTTTGTGGAAATGAAATGCCTTATTTGGAAGCAATGCTTTCATTTCTCTTTGGCATACACCGAGTAGTGGACTTGCTGAGTCACATGGTGACTATGTTTATTCTTTCAAGAAACTGCTAGATTGTTTTTCAAAGAGGCTATACCATTTTGTATTCCCATCAGCAGTGTATAAAGCATTCCAACTTCAAGGCATTCTGGCCAACATTTTTTTTATTATTTGTCTCTTTAACTACAGCCATCCTAGTAGATGGGAAGTCGTATCTCATTGTGATTTTGATATGCATTTCCCTGGTAGCTAATGGTGTTGAACATTTCTCCATGTGCTTATTGGCTATTTGTTTATTTCCTTTGGATAAATTTCTATTCAGACACTTTGCCTACTTTTAAATTGAGTTATTTCTATTATTACCACTTTTTACATATTTTGGATACATGTTCCTTATCAGATAAATGATTTGCAAATATTTTCTCCCATTCTGTGGGTTGTCTTTTTCATTTTCTTTGTGGTGTCTTTTGTTCATTCTGGCATCCCCATTACATGTATGTTAACACCTTTTGTAGTTGTCCCATAGTCCTTGGAAAGCCTGGTGTTTTTTGTTTTGTTTTTTGTTTTTTGGGTTTTTTTGTCTTTATTCTCTTTGCTTTTTTGTATTCAAAGATTCTGTGGATATTTCCTCTAACTTGGAGATTCTTTCTAAACTCTTTGTGGTCCTAAGCTGATCAAAGGCATTCTTCATTTCTATTACAGTGTTTTTTATCTCTAGCATTTGTCTTTGGTTCTTTCTTAGGACTTCCATTTCCTTGCTTACATTGCCCGTCTGCTATCTACTTAATCCATTAGAATCTTTAGAGTTCTCAGAAAATTAAAAATAGAAACTACCATATGACCCAGCAATTCTACTTCTGGGTATTTATCCAAAGAAAACAAAAGCAATAATTCAAAAAGATATATGCACCCCATGTTCATTGCAACCTTGTTTACAGTAGCCAAGATATGGAAGCAACCTTTGATAAAATGAATGGATTAAGAAGAATGTGGTACCTATATACAATGGAATATTACTCAAAAACATAAAAAAGGATGACATCTTGCCAATTACGATAACATGGGTAGACCTAGAGAAAATTATGTTAAGCGAAATAGAGAAAGACAAATACCGAATGATTTTACTTATACGTGGATTCTAAAAAACAAAACGAAGAAGAAACAAACTCAGATACAGGGAACAAACTCATGGTTGCAGAAGGGGAAGGAGGAGAGAATTGAGAGGAAAAGAGAAGGGGATTAAGTTCAAACTTACAGTTATAAGTCACAGGGATATACAGCATTGGGAATAGAGTAAATAATATAAGTATGTATGGTAACAAATGGAAAAGAGACTTATTGTGGTGATCACATTATAAAGTATTTAAATGTCTAATCACTATGTCATACACCTGAAACTAATACAATATCGTGTGTCAACTATAATTAAATAATTTTTAATATATTTATTAAATTTAATAAATTCAAAAAGAATCCTCTGAATATTAATCATAGTTGTTTTAAATTTCCAGTCAGATAATTCCAGCATCCCTGTAATGTCCGGTTCTGATCACTGCTCTGTCTCTTCATTTGTGATTTTCCTTTTGGTACACCTTGTAATTTTTTTCTTGGTAGTTTAATATACTGTACTAGGGAAAAAGAACTGCTATAAATAGGCCTTAATAATTTAGTGGTAAGGTATAGGGGAAAGGGGAAGCATTCTACACTCCCATGATTGGGTCTCAGTGTTTTAGTGAGCCTGACTCTGGACTGTAAGCTTTTCTAAGGTAGGACATGCAGGTTGCAGTTGGGTACTGTATTCTCTTCCTCCAGGTCATTTAGACTCTGATAATACCTCAGCATATTAGGCTCCAGTTAACTAGTTTTCCCTGAGGGCAGGCCTTGTTAAGAACAGAGTTCTCTGTCTGTTTCAAATATATAACTACATTTCTTTTGCATATCAATATCCAGTTGTCTCAGAACAATTTGTTGAAAAGACTTTCCAAACCCCATTGAATTGCCCTTATACTAGTAACAGATCATCTCCATCACTGTAGATTTGTCGTTGTTTTGAAATTGGAAAGTGTGGTTGTCTAGTTCTCCTTTTTATATTGTTTTGGCTATTCTAGGGCCCATGAATTATTATATGAATTTTAGTATCAGCCTTTCCATTTCTGTAAAGAAGTCAGCTGGGATTCTCATGGATCACTTCTTTTCTCCTCTCCCCTCTCTTGGGCATTGTAGAGGAGCTTTGTGTGCATGTCATTGATTGCCTTAGCCTGCCTTCTTGTGGGATCCTCAAGTTAAGCCAAAGGTGATAGTTTAGGGCCTTCTAATTACTTCCTATGACTTTTCTAAGCATGTGCATCTATCCTAGACATATGCACAGACCTACACATTGACCTGGTCTTCTAGATTCTTAGGAATTTGTCAGAGCTTTTTAAAGCCTTTATGGACATCTCATATCCCAGCTTTTCCTATTAAATTTTGTGGTTAATCTCTTTTGGCCCTAACAAGTAATTGGGGTCTTCTAGGGAACCACTAGAAGGGTCAAATAATAATAGTGCTTTGGAAGTAAGGCTTTGAAGAAGTTCCAACCCATTTTGTGGCTGCTGTTCACTTCGAATGTGAGCTGTTTTTTTGAAGGCTACCATGGCTCTGGAGAGCCAGGCATGGTACTAGGGCAAATTAAAAGACCAAAAAGTTTACTGTTATTATTGAAGTTCAGCTTAAATAGACACTCTCTGAATTGCTGCAAGCCTTTGGTTATTTTCTAGATTGTGAAGAGGTTGATTCTTACAATGTTGCTAATTTTCTCATTGCTTTTTTTGAAGAAAGAATTTTTGAGGGTCCTGACTGCAATTTCCAGTAATGTCCTTAGTTTATTTACTCTTAGCTTGTCCTTTAATTCCCTTCCTCACTCTCTTTTACTGGTATTGTTAAAGGAAGCTCTTTCTGGATTTCTTTGTATTTGAAATATGGGATACTGCCAGTGACATTCACTGCAGCAATATTTACAATAGCACAAGAGTGAAAAAAACCAAATGCCCCAAAATAAATGTTTTTTTAAAAAATGATTCATCTGTATATCCATATGATGGAACGTTGCACAGATACTAACAATCATACATATGAAGTTTATTTTATGACATAGGAAAATGTTATAATATATAGATGGAAAAAGACAGTATAAAATACAGTACATTTAAATTTTTGAAAGTAAGTTTTGTAAAGTAAATAAGCATATGTACCAACAAACTACTGGAAGGAGCTATTTCAAATGGTAGCATTTATTTTTCTGGGTGGTTTTTAAATTATTTGAGTAAAAAATATATATCTTTGTTCTGTATTATGTACCATAAGGTTGTATTAATTATTTTTTGTTATAAAAATAAAATATAATTAATGTGACATATCTGTCCATATTACTGTTTTCCTTCTTGTGAGTTCAAAATTATATAGTTGTTGAGTTTTAGTGATTTTACATAAACACATATTTGAAGAGATGCTATAAGAATGTGCTAATAATCATCCTGGCATTTGGGTTAACAAAAATATATACAAGCTCTTTTAATCCCCACTGTTTATGGAAAGGATTTTTGTTTCATTGGGGTGTAATAGGGTGAATTATTAGGTAGATGAATAATCTGTCGTCTCATTTATTAGCATTTCATATTTTCTTTTTCTTTTTAGGCGCATATTAAGTTTCCTATTGACTACCCATATTCACCACCTACCTTCAGATTCTTGACCAAAATGTGGCACCCCAACATTTATGAGGTAAGAGACATCTATTGTAAATTTCTCTGAAGATTTATATTTTTAGATATAATCTTTTACAATAGCCTTTATATGTCCGTGCTTCAGTAGTTATTCTATAGCCACAAAGGACTATTCATGGCTTCCCACTTTTTGTTAGCAGCCTCTAGTTTAATTGTTCAAAACCGAGGGTAGTTTTATAATAAGTGTATATTATAGTTAATCTAATTAAGGCTTTAAACCTTGGCTAAAATTATAATGCATATGTGTTGATATTTGCATTTTTCAAATTTAGTAGATGAAAGTCATACAAATTTATTCGTGTACCTATCTTCTAGCCTCCATAGCAAGGGTCACCTGTTGCTATGATCAGAGATTCAGCTTTTGGAGGGGATTTATCCTGCTGTATTTGGACTGTAGAGCAATTGAGCCTTTTTTGGAATATATCCAAGGTGAAAATTAGCTTTAGACTAATCTATAAGGATACTAGAATGATGCATTATGTTTCTCAGAATAATACGTCAGGGCCCACTAAAATATTTTTTGAGTTCACTCCTTTACCATTATATAATTTTTTTTTCTTTGCAGTAGAGCTTTGAAATGGTCTCATTTTATTGTAATTGTGGCCCAAGCATTAAAATTGCTTTGTAAAATTTTTAGCCTTAGTCATATAGTCCTTTTTTAAGCCTGGTGGATATTGGGAAGTGAAGTACCTTTGCTCCAGAAACAGCTACATAGCCTTTAAAATGCTTGTTAGCAAGAAATGAAGAACTTACCCAAAGGTCCTGAATTTGGATCTCAAACCTGTATAAATTAGCACGCTGGCGCAGCTTTATCGTTTTTCACAGCCTGCTTTTTTTCTGTAAGGCTTTATCTTCATTTTTCTTTCCTTCTTAAAACAAGACAGATTGGTGCTTAAATGTGATATGTGGTTACATTTTCAGAAATAAGTTCCCAGAATATTTTCTTTTAGTGTATATGGTATTTGACATAATCATAATACAAATAAACAACAGTGGGTACCTTATTCTAGTCTATATCACAGATTTATCCTGCCTAGGAAACTGAGTTCAGGACACAAAGAAATATTTTTATATCCCTGTCCATTTAACAATCAGAAGTTCTTCCCTTCAAAATTATATAGTATATATAGATTTTAGATAGCAAAATTGAGAAGATTCAAGCTTTTGTCTTGCTGTTAAGAACTAATTTTAAAGCCGTATACTCACTTGTTTGCATCTGAGTTATCTAATTCTCAAACTTCACTCAAAAAGAATAAAGGATACAGAGCTCTGGCAGAAGAAAGTGTAGGTAGATAAACTCCCTTTCCACTTGTTTTTTTTTTTTTTGCTACTAAGGCTGTTTAGTTCTATATCATAAGATTTAGCATTGGATCATTATTTTAAAAATATTTTTCATATTCATAATAAAAAATTTTAACAAAATAATGCATGCAGATCTTAAAACTATGCAGTCATTTTCCATGTCATAAATATCTTGTTTTTAAAAGAAGTGATAAATCATAGTTAAAAATTATATTTGATGTAGCCAAAGAGTTCGTTAGAGATTCTTCTCACATTAGTTAATTTACTTTTGCTACACTCTGGAAATGGTATCAGAGCTGAACTTTTTTTTTGCCATTTCTGAGATACTTTATTTTTATGGTGACATTAACGAAATCCAATAAGTTTCAGCTGTACACTTTAACAGTAAGGCATATATATATTTACACTGTGTGTTCACCTCCCGTAGTTAGAACTGAACTTTTTGAGGGCCCATGTCACTATTTATGATTCTAGAGATGGTTGGAGTTCATGGTTCTTGGCTAAAGGAATAATATTATTGGAAATTGTTCCCTACTTACCTGCCTATGGTAGAAACACAATAGATCTCAAATTGCTCTAGTCACCAAAATGTTTACTGCAGAGTTATCTATTCTAAGTACCTAGGGATAAACTGAGAGGAACAATGAGAGTAACACCAACAAAACAAATATACAAAAAGCAAAAGCCTACTCAAATGTCAAAATAAGGGAATTGATGAAAGAGTTTATGTTATACTAACTTCACGAGCACTAAAAATAAATATTATAGACTATCATTGGTAGAAAAAAGTTTATTATGTCAGCTTTTAAAAATCACAAGAGCTTTGGTTACAGTTTTATTAAATACATACACTGGTACATGACTACAGCCTCAGTCTTTTTTGTTGTTGTTGAATAACAGTCTTTTTGCATGTGGTAAGCAATCCATATGTGTTTTGACTGAAACTAAATGTACTCATGGATTAGGTCCTATAATTTAAGTTTACAAACCAAAATATTAAAATTATTGTGGTGAATTCTTCTATCCATATACTGAGGGAGTTATAATTAGGTTGTTATGAAACATTTCAGTTTATATAAACCATAGTTGTTAAAACCAGTGATTGATATTAAAGGTGATTATAGCATCTCTTTGCAGGTTTTAAGCAAGGACATTTTTTTTCTTTTTATGTACTTTAGGTACAGATGTGTCTGAAAACAGTGAGATTTAATTGCTTCTCAGGATTCTTGAATCTTGATTTATCATGTTTATTTCTATTTTGAAATGATTTTTTAGAAGAATAGTGCTACAGTGTTTCTTAACTAAGAAATATATCTTGGAAATTTGTCAAAACATAATATAACAAATGTTTAATTTTTATTTTATTTATTTTTATAATGGTGACATTGGTTAATGAAATCCAGTAAGTTTCAGGTATACAATTCAACAGTAAGGCATATATATATTGTGTTGTGTGTTCACTACACATAGTTAGATTTCTTTCTTTCACCACATGTTTGACCCCTTTTACCCCATCTACTTCTCCCATCCCTCCTCCCCTTCTACTCTCGGGTGACCACTAGTCTATTGTCCATGTCCATGAGTCTCTGTTTGTCCTGTTTGTTTGTTGCTTTTAGGTTTATATCCCACATATAAGTGATATCATGTGGTTTTCATTTTTTTCTGTCTGGCTCATTTCGCTCAAGCATAATTATCTCGAGGTCCATCCATGTTGTTGCAAATGGCAGTATTTCATCTCTTCTTATGGCCGAGTAGTATTCCATTATATGTATGTACCATAGCTTCTTTATCTAGTTGTCTACTGTTGGATACTTCTGTTGCTTCCATATCCTGGCCACTGTGAATAATGCTGCTGTGAGCATCAGTGTGCAAGTATCTTTTCGGATATGGGTTTTCAAGTCTTTGGGGTAAATATCCAGTGGAGGGATTGCTGGATCATATGGTAGATCAATTCTTAGTTTTTTGAGGACCCTCATTATTTTTCATTCTTCGGTTTCTCTCTTCCTTCTGATTTATTTCTAGATTTCTGTCTTCGATATCTCTGATCCTTTCCCTCATTTGGTCGACTCTGTTTCCTAAGCTTGCTATTTCATTTTTCATCTCTTTTAGTGTGTTCTTTATCTCCAAAAGTTCTCTTTGGTTCTGTTTGAGGGTTTCAGTCTCCTTGCTAAAAAATTCATTCTGCTGATCTAGTTATTTTTTCAGTTCCTGGATTGTTGATATGAATTATTTTGGATCTCATTGAGTTTTTTCAGAAGTATCATCCTGAATTCTCTTGTCATTTAGAAGTCACATATTTCGATGTCTTTAAGCTTATTTTTTGGAGATTTTTATCTTTCTTTCTGAGCTGCCTTGTCACCTTCATTGTTCATGCTGTTTAATGGACTATTTCTCTGCCTAGGCATTAATGGAAGCGTATTCTGCCATTTTTTTCCAGGAAGAAGAGTTATGTATAAGTCTTTCTTTAGCCTGCTGCTAAGAAGGAGTTTTTCTTTTGGTTTCCAGTAGTTGGCACCTAAGCCTCTTGGATCCCTGCTTTATATAAAGTGTAAAAAAATGCCTTTTTTCCCCCTTATATTCAGTCACGTTCGCTACCCTCAGTCTCAGTCCCTATCTGTGTTAGTGACAGTTTCCATAGCTTTTGCTCAGAATCCCTTGGGGCTCCGCGGTATTCAGTCTTGGAGGATATGGGGAGAGGGCTCATCTGGGTTGGAGGATGGGGGCTGCAGTTCAGCTTGGCATTTTGCAGCCACGAGTGATAATAGTCAACTGTTGCTTCTCAGCCATCCCTACTTCTCTGCCGTCCCCACTTCTTTGCTTCCTGCCCTGATGCCTAGGCACTGCCACCGGATGCGTGGAGCTCATAGCTCTCTGGGGCAGGGCTGTTTAGGAAACTTGCCACACCTTCTCTGCTCCCCCTCCTCCTGCTGGGAGCTCTGGCTGACAGAAGCAGCTTCTTTGTTTCTCCCAGTCTACCCCCAACTCCTGGAGTTCTGACCTGTGGTAGCTCTTATTCACAGATCCCTCACTCAGACATACTTGTGAGCCGGTTGGGTGTTTTATGTTGTTTCAGATGTTCAGCTTATTGTTGTTTCAAGGGGAGATATCTGGGGACATCTTTCACTCTGCCATGTTTCTGACGTCTAGAAATGTTTAATTTTTAACACTGATTCCAAATGTGAAGTAAAAGCAGAATTGTTTTCTCACCTATTGATAAGAAAACTTTTGTAGGAATAAAAGAAATTTCATAACTGATATCTTTTTTAATATCATATTTTTTAATATTTACTGAATGTGATATTTGTGTCTTATAGAATGGAGATGTATGCATTTCAATTCTTCATCCACCTGTAGATGACCCACAGAGTGGTGAACTGCCCTCCGAAAGGTGGAATCCTACTCAGAATGTCAGGTAAGGGGTTACTTAAGGAATAATCTGGTTTTTAGGTGTTTCTTAAGATTGGCTATTATCTTTCAACAGGTACAAAAGAATCCTATTTATAATTTGGTTGTTTTGTCTTCCGCTAGAGCTTTAAGTAGCATGTATGCATCATTTTGAAGAGCTGTATTAATGGAGCAGTGATACATATGTTACTCATTTCTCTGTGTTCACCTTGGGAGAATTTTCCTAGTCCGAATTCTTCCTCTGCTGTTATCTTAAGTTCCATCCTGCATCTCTGGATCTCATGATGTCCATATTTGGATTCATTGCTGAATTCTTAGTCTTTACAAATTGAAAATTGACTTCTGTTGTTTTTTCCTTATATATGTGGATGTTTCTTATGATTTGGAAGGCTCATATTTCTTGAGATTTCCTTCGACTATGTATTGATTGATTTCTTGATCTACCTAGATGGATGGATATTTATCATCTGTTTCTTTAGTAGTGTTCTCTATGTGTAGGGGTTGCTCACATAATCCTTAAAATAATTTTGTAAAACTATATATACTATTGCACGTTTTTAAGTGCATCTTCTTACATCACAGATTTTATTTAAAAGTACATTTTTCCTCCTTGCATTCGAGTTTCCATTTACTACCCGTACTGAGTTTTATCCTAATACTTGAAATATTTTTGTTTGATAGCTTTATATTATTTATCCTATATTTTTCTACAACAAAAATCAGTAAGATGTTTTTTTAATTGCTTGTGACAGTAAGGTTCTAGTTAAGCTTATTTTTGTGTTGAATAATTTTACTAATACAGTTGATTAAAAACAATACAAGTATATTATACTTTTAATATATTTTTACTTTTTACATTTAATAATTATTAGAAGTGCATTTTTAATTAGATAGATATCTATTTCCAATTAGTTCATGTATCCATGAATAACGGCATTGCTAGAATGAGACTGAATACAGGTTCAACTTTATATATATCTATGTATGAATAATATACATTATGTGTATATTAGATGAAATGAGTAAGAAACCTTGCTTATGTATCATAGAATAAAATTGTACAGCAGTCAAAACAAATCCTTTTTATTCAAGTTATTTGGCAAAAATCATGTAGTGATCTGTTGTCAGTCTTTTAAAAATAAATTTTGTTATAATTCCTGTACCATACATTCTCAGTTCAGAGGACACTTTCATGTAGAAGGGTCTCTCTCAGGAGTAGAGTAGGATGTTTTCTTATCTACAACCCACTGAAAGGGCAAGGAGCTAGGGACTACCCCAAGCATTGGGTGGCAAAGTAGGCAAGATCAGGGAAAATGCTCTTCCTAGGGCTCCTGTA
Source organism: Pteropus medius (assembly GCF_902729225.1). Classification (NCBI taxonomy): domain Eukaryota; kingdom Metazoa; phylum Chordata; class Mammalia; order Chiroptera; family Pteropodidae; genus Pteropus; species Pteropus medius. The sequence goes on along the minus strand of NW_024346150.1, from coordinate 1,356,772 downwards.
AACCCCATTCTGAGCCAGGATGATTTTAATTGCTCCCTTGATGTTTGCACATTGGGTCTCATCACACTCTACTTGCCATTTTCATTCTGTGCAAATACCTATTTTGTGTGCTTTTTAAATTTCCTTTTTAAACTCAAATGTTCTGATTTTGTGTTTTTCTGTATTTCAATCTGAGATCCTCATTCCTATCATGTGTTCTCAAGGATGTGCCAGTCAGTAGCAGCTCTAGGACTGACTGCACAGCAGGAGCTGCTATATTGTTTGTTGCTTTACCAGCATAAAGAAAAACTACTTGTAAATTGCGACCCATTAAATTACCACATTTACCTAGTCAAAACAGACTTCTTTGCCACAATGGACTCTTGAAATTCTCCCATTTTGAAACATAAGGACTGAGTTTTCACTGAGTGGTCTTCTGGTGTTACTGGTCCATCTTTTGAAATAGTATAAATGAGAGATTAAAAGGACCCAGGTCATATAGAAGGGTTAGGCACTGGGCTTTACTTCATCACACAGCAACTTCCATCAAATTTTGTTCGGCCTGTAAAACCTAAGAATCTCAGTCAATTAGCATCTCTCTCTGCATCTTCATCTATGTATGTGAATGTATGTATTAAGTCAAATAAATTTAGTTTGAACCCTTTCTATCTCACATGCTGTATGGAGGGTATGTATATACTGGAGCAAAAGTGCCAATCATTAATTCTGCAAAATTCCAGACTTTTCCTGCTTAGTTTCCAGGCAGACCTGTAAGCCAAGTCATATTTTGTTGTGTGCACTAGGGCCAGTTTTCTGTCCTCTGTACTAAAGTTGTACATGTGGTGATACAGTGGATAACAGAGAAAGGGCAGAACCATATCATTAACTACTGTCTATATATGTTGAAAAGGGGCAAATACAAATATAACTCATTGGTTCATAGATGTCTCCCTTAAATGCTTCTTTAGTTTTGTTGTTTTTTAAACATCTCAGCTCTGTAGAACTTCACAACTTGCTAGCTTGCTGTTAATGTGTATGTCTGTGTGTAATTAGTTGGTCTTTATTTTCCTTGGGTGTTTTTATTGTTCACAGACTTATATTTTATTCAAAAGAAGACAGCTAAATAAAATACTAAAGCGGGCAAAAGGATCTGAAACATGAACCTGAAGACTACATAAAACGTAGTGCTTTTGCCTATCTTTTTGTATTTACTTTCTCCTTTTAATGTTTTTCTATCTTGGCCCAGATCCTGTCCTGAAAACTCCTATCCATAGTCCCTTGCCCTGGCTTAAAGTGGGGGCAGAGGGAGCACATTTATCTCTAACTCTGGGAATGGTGGTGGTCATGGCAATTGTACAGTAAGTTAAAAACACTTAAGAACTCTTTGTCTCTCATTTTTTATCACAAATCCTTACTAGTTTAGGACTGCTCTTTATTGTAACACATGTTAAACACACCACTGAATTTGGACAGCTAGACCAGTTCCTCTCTACCTACAATGGAGGAGGACAGTGAAGTTCTTCTTTATGGGAGCTGCGAGTCCAGGGGTGGGTGCTTGGAGTCTGTTCCAAAAAATTTATGTACTAATCCAAAAAATTTGTGTCCAAGTGCCACAAGATTGTCTAAATGGACAAATGCAACTCTATGGTACTGCTAAACCCCAGAGCTTCATGTGGAACTGTGAACTTATATGGAAAAAATTAGACTAAGAGTGTTCATTTTCCTGATCCTTTCTCTCTTTGTTCATGATTGCAGGAAACCAATCCCTTCAATGGGTTTGAATAACCTCTTTACTGGGGGATATTAATTTGGTCTCTTTTGGCGGATGTTAATTTGATAGTTTTATTATTATTTCACCTGTTGTTAACCCTCTCCAACTTCGGTTTTTCTTCTGAAAAAAAAATAAAATAAAAATTTTAATAAAACACTGAAACTAACAAAAACAAAAGATGGCAACAACAGAAAGAGCATGTTTTGTCCATTCTGCCAGTATTGTCTTAGCAGTTAATTTTTCCATTGTATAAAAATAGAATTAATAACACTTACCTTGCAGAGTTATTTACCATGCTGAAGCTGTACTGCCTGTGTCAAATTATTTTGGTACAAGTGCTAGACAATTTAAACTGTGTATGACATTTTCTCCAAACCTTTTCAGTCATGGTACATAGAAAAGATGAAATGTTAGTAATTTTAGATTACAATGTAGTAAACTGATGGTGCCCCTTTGGCCAGTAGTTGATGTTCCAGAGGCTCAAGTTGTCCCAAGTTTAACCCACCCAACTGCCCCAGGGAATCAATTTAGGTATAATTTACCTGTAACCCATCCACAACATACTGGTTTGGAAATTTTGAATAGGATGCTGCTTTTGAATTGCATCAGTAAAATCTCAATTCTGCTTTGCTCTGTTTTAGCCTTATTAGGCAAGCCCTTATCACTGGGTGAAAAAGACAGCCACCTACTCTAGACGTTCCATAATCTCACTTGTCAGTTTAATCAAGAATAAAAAATTACCTTTCTGCTGTTAGTTTAGAACCATCATAGTGACCACCAGGGTTCTGATTGCCCCAGCTTATGTCACATGCATATCCCCAAACCTATCATCGTCATCATCATAAGATAATGGAATCCTTTGGCCAGCATTTGGTGATATGTCTACTGCTGTGGGTATAGGTAGGTTGTTTGTATGAAGGTGTGGCATGATGGTAAGGGAAGAGTAATGGATTCCCCAAACAAAAAAACATATATTCTGCTTTCCAGATGAAAATGAAAATGTCCTGGGTTAACTGTTATTGTCAGTCCACTAGAGTACCTGATGCTTCTAAAGCATCATGGATTTCAGTTAGGAACAAATGATAAAGTAAGTTCTTGTTTTGGTAGAAATGGATGGTTCACCATTTTTCAAAAAAAAATTGTATTTCCCAATATAGTATTTTAATAATGTACACAAGATGTAAGAAAAATGAACTTGGTGAAACTCATGGGGAAAGTTTCTTAATTAATGGTTCATCTGGACGTGTGACTAAACTTAACCTAGTATTGAAAATTCAGTTCCTCAGTTGCACGGGCTACCTTTCAGAATACTCAATGGCCACATGTGGCCATAGTGGTTACCACATTGGATAAAAGATTATACATTTCCATCATCACAAAGTTGTAAGTATACAGCACTGATCTAGACCATTAAAGCTGTTTCCCTTTATACCACACTTTGTCCTTATCTTTATTTAACAGGTTTTGTACGTTTTCTTCTGAAGCAACCCTTATAGAATTTCTTACCCATATTTTTCTTTTGCTTCTAAGATGTTGTGTCTGTCCATTTCCCATTGTTGGCAGTGATGAGCTTCTTTGAGTATTTTAAATGTAATTTTTGGAGAAATCCAGAAGGATCTTGGCAGGAGGGGCAAGGAATTATTATCCTAATAGGTCGTGTGTGTGTGTGTGAGAGAGAGAGAGAGATTGAGATTGAGATTATAACTAAATGGGAAAGTTTTGAAAGTGCTTTTGTCATAATTTTATATCATCACATAACAGAAACTCTACCCTTTTTAGGAATAGGTTTCATCAGATGAAACATCTGATTGCCTGGTACCCTCCCTTTATTTTTGGCTTGGGGCCAGGAGCAAAAGGCTATTTTGCAACAACACAATCTGTAACCTTGCACCAGTAAGAAAAGGTAGAGAAATTTAATTTTTCCTCCCATTTTTTTCCTTACACGCACATAACTTTTAGGGGAAAAGAAACTTGAGAATAATTTGGAATATTTTGGGGAGCCTGTTGTGCTCTTTTGGTTAATTTATCTAACAGGAAATTTATTCCCTGTGATTAAGATGACTAGTTTTTATCTGTGGATGAAAACTGCCTGCTTATATCTCCCACAAGACCTATTATAAGCCCTTGGAGATCAGGCGATGGCATCTAATTTGTTCACTGTTGTACATCCGACATCTCACTTGGTGCCTCTGGCATCTAGGTGCATAGTAAAAAGATTTCTATTATTCAAAGACTAGTTCTTTTTCCTTCATTCTCCTGCTTACCTCTCTCTTCCTTCCCTTAAAAAGATGGAAAAATACTTGTATGTAATACTGCTTCTTAGATCTTCTAAGTAGTCATGTATAGAAATTGGATGTATAAAGTAGCATCATTTTTATCCTTTCCCATCTCCCATGAAAAGATTGCCTTGAAGCTAAATACTTTTTACTTTTCTTCCTATTAAACTTGTAACTTTTAAAATGTTATTTAAAAAGCTTCAGACCTCTACTTTTTGCAGATTGGAACATGTAGCCAGTGGGATGGTGCCTTCTAGAGTTTTATGCCCTGCAACAAGATCCTATGCTAGACTCACATCTTTCTTCTGCTTTTGTCTCCCAGTTAGCTGAGTACTGAAAATAAAATTTATGATACTCTTTCCATTTCCCTAAGGTCTCAAAATATTATAGTCTTAAATTTAAAAGAATAATTTTTGAATCCTATGAATATTGGGTATTTGCATCTGACCCTTTTTTCCTGTTTCTAGGACTATCCTGTTAAGTGTAATCTCATTGCTTAATGAGCCCAACACCTTCTCCCCAGCCAATGTGGATGCTTCGGTTATGTTCAGGAAATGGAGGGACAGTAAAGGAAAAGACAAAGAATATGCTGAAATCATTAGGTAAGACGCTTTGTTTTGTGTTTAATTACTTCACATCTTTATACTTGGAACCAAGGTTATATCCTAGAACCATAAGTATAAATCGAACTTCAGCGTCTACTCTCAATTAGATTTATTGTCTAGAAAGAGATTTGTGCCAGAGCGTAGGAGTTTGTTTGGAGAGACCACATAACGTAAGACAGTACTGCAGCAGCTCTGATTTCCTGGGAACCAGAACTTCTGGGTTCTGGGTCAGTCAAGTTTGTAAACTCTCCCTTCTTATCATTTTTGGGATGAACACACTATGGACTTTCAACATGTTTGTTAAGTCTAGCAAGCACCCAAGGTACTTAAGACATTTCAGGTATTTTTGTTCTCAAAATTTTTATTAATGAAGCCCTGTTCATTGGCCTTTTTGACAATAGCAGCAGTATCTTCTGGGTATCATCATCATCACCAACATTGGTATATGGTTTAAAAGAATCCTAGAATAAGAATTAGGAGACTTGGAATCTACTCCTAGCTCTGCCACACTTCATGTGACCATTTTATCAGTTAAGTTTTTGGGTCTTTAGTGTTTCCATCTGTGTAAAAGGAAAAAAGTAGAAGACAGTAGGCTCTTGGTCATGTCCTGAGTAGGACATAAGGTTTTCATTACAGTACCCAAGAACTGATACTTGAATTGCAGTATGAAATTCAATTCTCCCTTAATAGTTAATTTTTATACCCTTTAAAAATAGAGTTCCTTCATCTCTGCAGTTTAGTAAGCACTTGAATTTATACAAAATTGTCCCTTTTTAAATCTAGTCAGCATGATACAAATGAAAATCATCAAAAGAAAAAGTAGGTAGTGGTAAGTAGGATAATGTGATGGAGCAATGAGATGGCTGCTCTAAATTGGGTTGTCAGAACAGGCCTCCTCTAAGGTGAGATTTAAGTTCAGAGCTAAGTGATGTGAAGTATGATCCCTTGTGATATTTATTAAAAAAAAAAAAAAAAACTTGCAGAGAAATGCATGTTATCTGATTAAAAACTGCTAATCTATATTATTTAGCTAAGTTTTCTGACTGGAAACACCTTTAGATATTCCCCTGCCTAATCCATAACCATTCAGTAAGATCATAAGGATAGAATCTGGATGTCTGTGTTTTGTTTTTATCAGCCACCTAGGTGACTGGTGTACACCAAAGATTGAAGATAATTAGTATAAATAGTAAGGACCTATAGAAATTTAGAAGAGCAGGAGTGGATTGAGGATTGGAAGATGGGAATGCTTCATAAAAGGAGCCTGATGTACAAGGAAAGGAAGGATTTAGTAAGTGAAGGATGCATAACTATTCCCAAGGTACTTGTATTCTTCCTATTTCTTAATAGTTTATCTCATTCTTTCTTTCAACATTTATTATGCACCAGCTTTGTGTCAGGCACTCTGCTAAGTCACTAATAGTTTTTCTTCCTGGAGAGCGCACACTTTACTTAGCAAGCATTTGTAAACAAATGACCATGTAATGAAAGTACAACTATAGAAGCTTAAACATGAGATACAATGGAAAGAATATATAATGCTGTGGCATTCCTTAGAGAGAATGCCTCATAAATAAGAATTTTTCAGGTAAAAAAGGAAGGAAAAAGCCTCTTCAGGGAGAAACATGTTTGCTAACACAGGTGTATGACAGCATGTCTTGTCAAAAGAATTGTAAATACTTTTACATAAATCTGAGGTGATTTGAGATCCATTGTCTTTAAACTCCCTTCAAAAGGTCATTAAGTGTCCTTCAGAACAGTACCTGACAGGCTGAGAGCCTTTGGTGTAGTGGAGGTTGTCAGATGCTTTCAGGCAAGTACTAAAGTTCAGAAATTTGAATCAGTATTTTAAAAGGCCAATTATAAATCCATCTTCAAGACAGAGACTTACATAAACTATTCTCCCTTCAGAAAACAGGTTTCAGCCACTAAAGCCGAAGCAGAAAAAGATGGAGTAAAAGTCCCTACAACCCTGGCGGAATACTGCATCAAAACTAAAGTGCCTTCCAATGACAACAGCTCAGATTTGCTTTATGACGACTTGTACGACGATGACATTGATGATGAAGATGAGGAGGAAGAAGATGCCGACTGTTATGATGATGATGATTCTGGGAATGAGGAGTCGTGACGTGTTCCTTCGATGCCCCTGTACTGCCCTGCCGTCTCAGGCCAAAGGGAGGGGAGCAAGTAGGGACCTAGCAGTGGCCCCTCAGCAAAAACCTATCACAGGGGGTGGGGAAAACAAACACGGCTCCTGCTGACTCCCCTTATGGATCTCAGTTTGCTCCTTTTTATGGACCTCTTAATGGAGAGAAGGTAATCCTCTACAGAAATGTCCGAATTCTTGCATTCTTTACCCTTCCATCACTGTATTGATTCTTTTTTTCTTTAAACACAAACCCCTGCCTCACTTCATCTCTACAAAGTGTTCACAGCAAAACACGTTTGATCTGTCTTTAGATTCTTGAAGAATAGTCTTTCATCAAGACGTTAATGTGTTTAAAGCTGAGAACCCATTGGGAGTTCACAAGTGCTGCATATGCTGGGTAGCAAAAGAAAATGGAAAAAAAAAAAAATCCCACAAAACAAACTTAAAAAAATTTTGCCAAGGTTTAGCTGCTCCATTTACATTAGTGTGTGTGCATTTGTTCAACCCCATGGTGGTGAATTTTGTTTCTTTCTTGTTCTTAAGTCTGGGGTACAGTGGGCGTCAGGGACTTTGTGCTAAGCCTGATGAAATGTGTTCCTAAGGGCACAGAGCCCCTTCAGCTTCCAGGAAATCATAATAACAGAGGCCTCAGCTACTCTGAGGAGAGAAATCAGATTTTGTTTTTTGAAATCGATTGGGATATAAAGTCTGAAATAAATATTCATACTTTACATAGAACTGAGCACTTGATTGCTATTTATTTTAAAAGGCAGAATTGTTCTCCCCCTCCCCCAAGGGAGTGGGGGAGAGAGTGGGGATTAGTGTGTGTGAAGTCTTAGTGATGGCAACAAAGAGCTAAAACTAACTTTGCCAAGTTTGGTTGATGCTGCTGGGGGGGCGGGGGGGGGAGTCAAAACTACTGGTGATCACTGTTGGGAGAGAAAACATCTATTTTATATATTTAACAAGGCCTTTCCCGCTATACTTTCACCATGAGGATCTTTTTTTTAAGTAGCCAGTTTTAAGTACTCAGTATTAATACTAGGTGCATGTGTTAAGATTTTGGTTTTCATTGAGCTAGTGATAACTGTGGATTTATATGTGAGACATGAGTGACCGGTTACCTTTCCTCAGTGGATGTGACCTGGACTTTTTCTCTCCTTTCAATGTGCTCTGGCTGTGGAGTTCAAGTAGAAGTTGTGCATGGAGCTTGCCCTGGGCTTCTCTGATTCTTCTGGCAGGGCCGAGGGAGTTGGCTGCAGGTAGTGTCTGGGCAACACTAGATCTTCCTGCCGTGCAATTGCTGCAGCTTTAATTTCCCCAGTCTGAATCATGTGTTACTTCAATCAATACTAAGATCCATCCGCCTTCACCAACCAGATACTTCAGAACTTGGCAGTGATTTTTGTTTCTTATGGGAGCAGGGCCAGTTCATCGGAGGGCAGTGTTCTTTCAGTGGGGAAAATCATTATGCAAAAATAGGTTTTAGAAGGAAAATACAGCAAAGACTGACTACAATCCTACTTCGTATCCCTGCGCACTAGTGTCAACTCCTTTCTTCAGATCTTATAGCTCAGAAAGAGCAAAAGGTTTGATGAGGGACAGGGTAGGATGGATCCTAGGACAGAGTAGGTGATGCTTGCTTCCTTAGCTTCTCCTTCCTTTCTGATCTCAGGGTTTTCATTCACTCTTCAAACTCTCCAAACGTTTGCTGACTAATTCCCAGTGACCCTCTCTGGCCTCTATAAAATTGGTCTGGCATTGAGAACATTTAACGTGCTATGGTTCATATGGGATGTTGTTTAGCCTGGTCCCAGAATATATCCAATCCCCAAGGGGCCAGGGCTACTTGTACCCCTGAATCTAGTAACCCCATATTCAGAAAACAGAGCAGTTATTTGTGTGACATAACACTGACTGCACACTCTCAGAGAAGGATGTCGGAACTAGCTTTTTACTCCCCACGCTTAAGTAATGCTTCCAAATAACTGGCAATCTTCTGGAGCCCAGTCTCATAATGCTCTGATATCTCACCACCCCACCCTGTGACACACACACAGTTTACAGCCAGTACTTTGGTCTTACTCTATTGGAGTCCTAAAATTAAGATTTTCTTTACCCTTACTGCTAAAGCATTTCTCTCCCAGGGCAGGCCAGGCACCTTGGCATTGTGGGAGGTGCTATGCTGCTCAGCCCCGTCCCATTAGGCCCTGTTGGCCTCTGTTGCACATTGACTCAGGGAGCCAGAGAGCCAGGTGGTCATACCTCTCAGCCCTTTTGGGTGTTACTATTGAGGGCTGGGTTTGCCTCTGATAAGAGTACAATCAGTTCCAGAAAAGACTGCGGTGTGTTTGTTTATTTGCCAACAGGTGGACATTCAGATAGTTCACACTAACCTGTAAAACCCAGATACTGGTTCCAGAGCTCTGTCCTGAGAACACAAGGAAACTTGAGCATGTAACTTTTTTATTTTTAGGAGTGGAGATCTCAGGCTCAGGCCAGAATCTTAAGAATACAGTTGTGCTGATCGTTTGGTCAAAATCCTGCATTTTAAGATTCCTTTTGATTCTAGTGGAGACCTCTCTGGGTGCTCTTCAGGTCTGTGTTTTTTTTGAGGCTGGGTGGAGAAAGTATATTATCATGATTCCGTTGTTGCTTCTCAGAGTCTTCCCCTTTTTATTTCATATCATTCCAGAGTTCTTTTCTATTAGCCAAACTTTTTTTTGTAGTCCCTTCTTTTCTCTTAATTATTTGCTTCTTTATTTGCTGGTTTCCTTATTTTGGGGACATATATACAGAGATTGAAGGGGGAAATGTGTAGTTCTCCACTGAAAATTAACTCTCCACCCCTCCCATCCTGATAAAAGTTTACATTTACAAAAAGATTCAGATGCAATTTTCAACTATTCTGAAACCAGCAGGACACACCTGACTTTAATAGTTTTCTTAGCTGAAATTGTAGATGTTTTTCTTCAGTTTAACTTATGAGAAAAGATTATCTGATGCATTTTGTGTTGAACTTCCCCTTTAGTGGTTTATTTTGTCTTTTTCTGCCCATCTGTCTACTAATAAAATGTGAAATAAAATATACCTGTATTGCTACTTCCCCATGGGATGACCCTCTTCTTTTTTTTCTCGTGTTAAAACTAAAAGATGGTCTCAGTATTTCCACTTTTCCCTTGCAGATTATGCCCAGGACTCAGCTGAAAAATTAAACAACAACAACAAAAAAACCCAGATCTTGTTGGACCTGCCTTTTATGACATTCTGCTCACCTTGCAGAACAATCATTCTCAGTCCTTATTAACTTTTAAGAAAGGCTATTAAGTATACAGCCTTTTTGTTAACCTTAATTCTGAAATAGGGTACAAACTTCCAATACAAGTAGGTCACTGGAAGGGGATGGAGGGGTAATCCACTGCCCTCCTTAGGGATAAGTTTTCACCGTCACTATCTTCTGAACTTCCTGCTGCTAAAAGCAGAGATCAGGCAGATCACATAGTTTAAAAGTTCCTATTTCGTTTTCAGTTGTGGATTCTTACCTTTTTTCCTGGTCAGGATCCCAAGCTGTGGCTTAACAGCAGTACATGTCCCATCTGATGAAAGGACCATTAATTTTAGAAGTGAAAGAAAAGGTAAAGACTGGGACCCTGGGCTGATTCTGGCATACCTACATGACCAATACTTGACTTGAAGCTACTACACTCATTTTGTTTGCTTATTTAGCCTAGTCTTATTTAGGACTGAGATAAGAGGCTATCTATTATGCCTCAGGCAAACACCTCCAGGCCTGAGCTGCCTTGTCAGATTGGAGCAGCTGTGCCACCGACAAGTGGGGAGACTAGCCTCCTGCCAGACACATAGGCCCTGGCTCCTCCCTGACTGGTGGCCTAGGAGGAGGAGGAACTGGACTAGCTTAGGGGAAGTCAGAATTCTGGTCCCAGATGAATGGTTACATGGGGCTCTCTGGAGTTGAGACTTAGCCCAGGACCCACTTTCCTACTTTATACTACCTGGACTCACTAGTTACCTATTCCACCACAACAACCCCTTCAATGTCAATGAAGGTTGTATTTGGTTGATGAAGAGCAAATGTTCAGCTGTTCAAACTCACAGGCCTAGAACCGTACTCGCAGTTCTTACCTTTGCTCCTTTGAAAAAGAAATTACCCTGCCCTGGTATTCCTGTTGACCGGGCCCTGTAAGAGACTGCCTAGCCCGTAAGTTTGTTATGGAGCTGCAAGAAAAGCAAAGTTAACTTTGATAAGCACTGTGGACTATCAGGAGGGTTTGCTGTCTTTTCAGCTGTATCATTTACTTTTTCACTCTGTGGATGCTGTTTGGGACCAAGGCAAGCAAGGGGCCCAGCAAAGAAAGGATATTAATTTAAGCCCTCATAACCTGCTATCAGACCGACCACATGAGCTCTGCTTCAGCCCTCTGAAGTCCAAGAGTCCCTGGAACCATAATTGAGACAGCCTCCGCCCTGAGCTATTCTTTAGTCAGACCACACAGAGACCGTGCATGCTCTCAGAATTTTATTAGGTGGAGTTTGGGCAAAAGAGAAAACCCCTGAAGCAGTCGCCCACCTGGTTCAGGACAACTGGAATAAAGGAGCCTTTGCATGGAGACGTGCTCTCATGGAGCATATCTTTGATTTTTTTAAAAGCGGAACTGACTGGCTGAACATCTCTGAGCACAAATTCAGATTATTAAAATGGCAGCCAGATGAAGGCAAGTCTCTGGGGACAACACCAGACCAGAAGCAGATGCCCCTGCTCTACATGAAGACAGACAGGTGCCACTTTCATGTTGAGCAGGGGGGATATCTCTGCTATTCCCAGATTAAGATTTGGCAGAAAGGGGACATGACAAATGACAAGAGGACCAGTTTCTCAAAAAGAGAGGGCTAGGATAAAGTAATTACACAGGGACGAAAACTCAAATAATGGTTTACAAGGGCGCGAGATAAGTCGTGATTCTTCATTGGTACCTGACCCCATTACCCAGCTGCCTTAAACCAGCCCTTCCAGACACTGCCCCTAGCAGCTTGCTGGCTGAGGGGCTCTGTAGAAGGCCTGAAGGCAGAAGTGGGGAGGGGCCTTATTTTGCTACAATGAGAAGGAGCGTGAGTGGGGAGAACAGACCTAAGAGTAGCAGCTGTACCCCCCTCTAGCCAACCCCCTCCCCAAGACTTCTATCACATTTACAAATACATACATAAATACATTACATACAATAGCGAGTCTGGGAGGCAGGCTCCCCACAGAGGCTCGGCTGACACAGTTACACGTCTCAGGAATTCTAGGAAAGGGAACTGGGCTCCCAGAACTGGGCTCCAGGTGTTCTCCTGCCCAGGGTAAGCCCCGCCTCAGCCCACCCCTCTCTTCAGGGTTCAGTTTGTCCAGTATGGAGAGTTGCCGTAGGCAGGTTTGGAGGCTTGCGACTTGGGCTGCAGGGAGCTGGGCTGGCTGCGTTGACCCGAGCCACTCTGAGGAGGAGAGAAGGCTGTCAAGGTTGGAGCAGAACCCCCAACCGAGGGCAGGGTGGCTACCTCCATCACTGGGCTCACCTGGGCATCCTGTGGAAGGTGATGGTGTAACAGCTGTGAGTGAGGCTGCTGGTGGGCGTGCAGGATGTGCAAGAATGGTGGGGGCACATAACCAGGGGCTGCTCCAGGGGCCAGGGGCCCAGTAGAGCCCAAGGCCGAGGGCAGGCTGAACGGTGGAGGGGTCCCTGCATGAAATCCCTGCTTGTCAAAAGTCTGCGAGACAGAGACAACGGTGAGGGCCAGCTTGGGTTGCACCTCACACCAACCTACGCACCCACCTTGTTCCTCCCTCACCTGAGTCTTGTTGTAGACAGAACCAGTCATATCAGGTAGGCCAGTGGTGCTTGAAGACACAGACACTCCTAGGAGAAAAAGCAGTTGTTCCCACAAGCAGTTGGCCCCAGTTCTAGCCTCCCCCACCTCCAGGGGCACTCTGGGGTAGCCTTGCCTGAGAAGGAGTCAGAGAGAAGACAACTACTCTAGGCCTCCATCCTAGAAAGGAGGGTAGACACTACCTTTGCCAGGCCCAGAACCTGCAGACTTGTTTTGTGCCTGTGATGATCCACCATAGCCACCCTTGCTGTAGTCTCCCGCTGCTGTCCCCTGGGTCAGGTCATCATAACCTAGCATGGCAGGGCACAAGAGGCATGTGTAAGCTAGGCAAGCCTGTCCTACCCATATCTTTCCGTGCTGAGGGCACCCCTCACCTGTGCTATAACTGTGCTGGCCATAACCACTGGCTTGCTGGAAAGGGGTGGTAGGGGTGCTGAGGTTCACACCATGCTGCTTGGCTGAGGCCGGAGGGACCTGGTAGGACAAGCAAGAGAGGCATTAGTTTAGGAACAGGGCAGGGAGTAGCAGATCAGGTACCTCCTCCCCAGCTCTGAGGTGGCAAAATCACAAGGGACCTGTGTTAACACATGCTGAATCTAAAAATAGGAAAGCAACCTTACCCCAAGCCTAAAACATTCCCGAAGGCCAGTTGAGACTTTAAGTACTGTCATCTCCCTCCCTCCCTGCTTCTGCTCCCAGAGCTGGAATAACAACCCCCCTCCCCCCAACAAATACTCACAAACATGGTGGGCCCATATTGAAAGGCACTGGGCACGCCTGTGTAGTAGGGGAGGCCAGTGTAGCTGTAGCCAGGTGGCAATGCAGGATTCAGGAAGGGCTGCTGGGCTGTGTGGTGGGCCTGGGATTGGCTCTGCTGTGCCTGAGCCAGTGTGGTAGGAGGTGCGGGGGATGCAGAGTCACCTCGGCCAAACTTTGTGACATCACCTAGAAGAGGAGCATTGACTCCAATCACTGCCCCTTATCCAACCAGGAAAAAAGCCAGGCTGGGTCCTTTGAACAGGAATAGGTCTGGCTGCCCACTCAACAATGGGAAGCTAGCAGGCCTCTCAGTTCTTCTTCTTCTATTTCCAGATGCCTGGGATTAGCTACAGAAACAGTCCACTGCCCCTCACTCCCCCTTCCCCAATCCCCTGAACAGACTAACCTGAATATGGGTTATTAGTGAGGCTCCCATCTCGGCTGGCAAGGGCTGTGGGTGTAGCAAAGGGAATTCCGTAGTAATCCTAAGAGAAACCAGGGAGGCTAATAAGCAGAATGGCCTCGCCTCACTCCCAGGAGAGCAGGCCCAACAGGCAGCACAGGTGCTCCATGTGATGCCACACTGCCAGGAAACGCCAGACTGCAGGGACATCACATGCACACTTCCAGAGGGCAGGCTTCACAGAGAATTCAAAGTAAACGGTACCCATCCAGGGTCGTACAATATGGCAACCACACAGCACGCAGCATGCAGACACACTAACTGATCCCTCAATCATTCACAAGCAGGGCCACTGGAGGCCCCATCTCACACATCCATTTTACACTGAAAATGGATACTGGTGAATGCCACAGGCCGAACCAGCTCTTTTGGCTCTTCCTGTGTGAGATTCTAAGGAGGAGCTAGGAAAGCTGACTGGATGGTAGAAACCTGAAAAGGAATCAGCAGGAGCAGAGATGCCCAAGGGTTTAACAGGAGTCAGGGCAGCAATGTCAGGTAGGCACAAGTACAGGAGCTAATGTGTCAAACCTGCCTCTCACTACCCGCTCTCCCCTGGCAACACTGACACCACACAGGAACCAAAAGTGTGGAAACCAGCAGGGCAAAACACTGGAGCTCTGTGGAAAAACGGAGGCCAGCCTTGACCCTTACTCGCCACCTAGGGCTTTGCAATCCAAGACATCCTGCACCCTGGCCTCTGAGCCAAGGGAAAGCACTCCTGCTTTCCTCATGGGCAGCAGTGCTTGGTCACAATCAGACAAGAGCCATCGTGACTGGGAATGGCTCCTATACACCCTCCTTCAGCCTCGTCTCCAGGTAACCTCCACGAAACTTGCAGCATCCTCAGCCCAGAAACCCAGGAAGAGGCAGGACTAGGAAAGCACAGAGCTAGTAGGAACGCAACCGGGGACAGGCCTAGAGAAAGCCCAGGAGGGGGAGCTCTTTCACAGAAGAAAAGAACTGGGCACAAAAGTGCCAAAGAGGCCAAGAAATGACCAAATGGGAAAATAAAAGCACTGTGTATCTCATAAGGCAGACCCAAAGAGTATTTCATCTAAGGCACAGAATGAAAAAGGAATAAAGGCAGATGACTCTAAGGGCTGGGATCCCAATGAACCACTCCTAGGGGTCTTAACAGGACCCACATGCAGACTCACTTAGGACTACCTCTTACATTCCATCTCTGATGCTCTGGGGCTCCTAGGCCAGATGTCCATGAGGTTTCATGAGTATCTGGGGGACCAGCTCCACTTTCAGTTTCCCCACAGAGCCCTAAGGCTTGGGCATCCCCAGAGACCCTAAGTTTTGTTGACCACCCTAGAAATCTGCCATCATGTCTTCGACATCCTTTCTGGATCCTCTGGGGATGTGGACAACAGCTAGAGAGTCCAGTAGCCCCTTTACCAGCAGTGTAATTGGCTGCTGGTTTGCACATGGGAGAAGATCTGCTCAGCTATCAGCCTCTGCCTCTGGAAATACTTCAGCCAATGGACAAGAGTTCTCCTAAGACAAGAGCTTCAGCCACAGGGCCTGGGTGGAGGGAGCGGTGGAGATGAAGGTAAAGGTGATAGCTGCAGCTCCCTGACCTCTCTGTGGCCAGGTGGGGGGTGGGGGTGGGAGGGACACCATCAATGGCGAGGAGTCTGAGGAAGGACATCTGAGGAGAAAACATCTTCCCCAGGGAATAGCAAAGACCATATCCAGTAGAGGGGACACCAGTGTCCAAACAGCTTTTTACGTCCCAGTAATGTGATAGACAGATGCCCTGGGCTGCTGAAAATTATCAGGAATCTGGGAAACA
The DNA here is from genome assembly GCF_902729225.1 of Pteropus medius. Taxonomy (NCBI): domain Eukaryota; kingdom Metazoa; phylum Chordata; class Mammalia; order Chiroptera; family Pteropodidae; genus Pteropus; species Pteropus medius. The sequence continues at coordinate 1,341,083 of NW_024346150.1, read as the reverse complement.
CCAGAGCAAGAAAAGAGTGGTGATGCAGAAGCCTGCAGGCTGTCAGAGCAGGTGCATGCCTCCCTTCCACAGCCCTTCTCCACTGTAGTCCTGTTCACGTGGCCATCTCAGAGAAGGCCTAGTGCCTCATTCTCAAAGCAAGGGTCACAATAAAAAGGCAGCACTGGCCTCAGAGTGAGGCAGCAGCAACCAGAGAGAACCTGGGACCAACATTCTTACAAACAGTGATGACAGACCAGACCCAAAAAGGTCTTTAAAGACTATCGGCTCTAGCCGCTCGCTCAGCTGTGAACAAGAGCAATGGTGCATCATGAGGATTACCAATGGCCACCTTCAGAAGTCAAAGACACTGAATGGCACTTCAAAGGAGACTATAAAAACTCGAAGGGTAGGCAAGCAACCCCGTATCTTGTGTCGGATGGTTCTTCTTAAAAAAATAAATAAATAAAGAGGGGGAAGGGACTGAGGAAAGAGAATGACCCCACATTTAGTAGAGGCTCTGCCTGCGGGGGCCCCAGGTCCCATTGGTCCTTAAGTCCCCCAGGGATAAGCTCAGGACACTCATATGCCCAAGCTGCAGTCACACCAGGCTCAAACACCAAATGGAAATGGTTTCCTCAGTGGTGGTGAGAGTTCTGAAAGCCAAGGCAGCATGACAATCAAAGCCAAGGAAGGAAGGATCTGTACAAGAGCCTAAATCCGTCCCATCACCATATCCCACTCACCATTGGCAGCCGTGACTGCAGCATCTGGAGCTCTTCATAGCCATAGATCTGTGTGAGAACCAAAAAGGGGGTTAGAGACCACACACTATCCCTTGAGAAGCCTAGGCTCATGTGGGAGCCTAAACAAGGCTAGGGGAATAGAACACACTCAGGAAGGGGACCTGAATGACCTGCTGTGAGAATATACCCCGCCTTGATGGAGTCTAGATGGGGGAGAAATACCAGGGGTCTGAGTGGCAGCAACCCACAGCCCCACAACCCCTCCCTACCCTGCCAGGTGCCAGCCCCTGAGGCCAGGGCAGTCGGGGCTTGGCCAGGAGCTCCACCGTATGCTCACCGGATAGGCAGGAAGCAGTCCCCCAGGGCCCACGAGGTACTGGTTGTGCAGCAGTGGAGGCACCCCCTGAGGCAGGTTGGGAGGTGCTTTGCCTGTAAAAACAAAAATCGAACAAAGTGAAGTAGCCACCACAAAGAATGAAATTCCTCAGCTATTATAGGGGTGTGGAGGGTGCTGAGTTCACTGTCACAGTGCTGCCCCAAATGGGATCACAGCCAAGAGGGAAGGGCAGCAGCTGAGAGTTACAGAGGGCCATCCTAGGAAGTGAGAAGACAGAGAGCATGTGCCCTACATTCAGGCTGTTTCGATGTCAGAAGATTCCATGCCCAGACAGAAACGCTGCCCCCTACATACTCCCTAAAGGTCACACTGCACTGAACAAACCTAACATGAGGAACAATCTGCCTCCTCAGAACAGAAGGCTGGCCAGGCAGTGCCAGGAGAGGGACAAACCATGTCAAAGGTGGGTTTTAGCAGTTTCTGCCAAACCAGTTTGCTTGGCCCACACAGACTACCCAGGTCTGGCTGACAGGCAATCAACCACACAAAATGACCAGAAGGAACCAATGATACCTGCTCCTTCATGTCACCATGTCATTCATTGCATCTCTGGAAATAAGCGAGGACAGAAAAGACTGGGGAGCTATAAGCACAAAGGCTGCCAGGAATTCTACCCAGGGGAGTCCACCCAGATGACCAATTTCACCCACCCCACATCAGCACTGGAAGGGCCAGGCCCAAGAGGGCAGTGGAACAAACAGGACAAACAAGCAATGGCAGGGCTGGAGAGAGACTGTATGTGCGTGGTTGCCCACCGTGCCCTGCCCACCTCTGGGCATCCTCCTAGGAAGCCAAGTGTGTACCTTCAAGAGGCTGGGGCTAGGTGGGAAATGCCTCTGGATACTCACCTGAGGTAACCAAGGGCGTGGTCCTGGTACTGCTGCTGGGGGCACTCACGGTGGTCCCACCCAAGCAGAGGCTGCTCCCTGTGTTCATGCTGCTCGGCAAGCTGAGCCCTGAGGACGTGGCGCTCGAGGCGGAGGTTGCTGCCGTTGAGAAGGTGGCCGAAGACTGGAGGGAAGGGGTGCTCTCTACACTGGCATGCTGGCAAAATAAAAAAGCCAAGACACATGGATCTGGAGGCAAAGCATGAGAGTGCAAGAGAACCTGGCCAGGCATCTGGGCCTGCGGTCTTAAAGACTGGCGTGAGGGGCTCTGTGCTTAGTGCTCACTGTGGCCGCTCACACTGCAGGTAGGTTAGGCCATCGGGACACAATTCATAAGCTAAGTATCAAAACTATTTAAATTGAACTTTATTACCAAAACCATCCTAAAAATTCTTACAGTTGCTCATGCTCTGGTATCTGAAACAAGGCACAAAAATCTCAAGTAAACCTTCGAAGAACACAGACCATCTGAATATGAGGTGGGAATCCACGTCACAGAAAAGCAAGTAGTCTCGGGAAAATTAACAATAGTCTCAGAAGAAGAGCCCAGCCCAGGTCATAGCCTTCTGGAGATGTCCTTCTATTAGGCTTCTTAACCACTCTGATCTGGAAGTCACAGGTGGCCAAGAGAGGCCTTTGCTCAAGAACCAGGTGACACTTTGCAGGCCACCAGGGCTTACCTAGAAGGGTATGGCCTGCCCCTATGCCTACTTGACAAAATCCACCTAGGAAGGAAGGGCAGAACACAGCAGGAAGCTCTGAAGAGCCGAAGTTTCAGGAATCCTGCCTCGCTACTCAACTCTAGTTAGTAATAAGGTGCCAGGAAGGGCTCCAAGAGCTGAGGGGTAGGTGAAAGAGATGTACCTGGTTGGGCAAAGGAGGGCCCAAAGAGGGAGACAGAGGCTCTATAAGACTGAGACCCGCCTCTAAACCAAAATGTGTGCAGAATAAAGAAGCCTGGAAACTCCTAGAGGAGAAGCCAAAGAATAGGAAAAGCCCAGGAGAAAGGGGACCAGCACATGCTCTGCCTCCCATCTCACTAATAGCTCTGTGCAAGGTCCCTGCCCCACAGGCTGCCCTACCCACCTGAGCACTAGCCTTAGGGTCCTACCATCCAGAAATAGTGCAGCAAAGTAAAGACAGCTAAAATCATGGTCTCTTGGGGCTCCCCAGGACTCCTGTTCCTTCAGCCTGGATGGACAGAACGAGGGTGAAAAAAGCTCCAGGAGCAGGGCGAAGGCTGTACTGGCCTGCCCTGCCTAGATCACTCCGTACTCTGCACAGGTCCAGGTTGACCATCAAGAGCCACTTGCTAGAGAACTCATTCCTGGTTTGCTAAAAGGAACTCAAGAGTCCTCCAGCAAGCCTCTCCTACCTCCAGCTACACCTCATCTCCCAAATTTGTTAGGGCAAGAAGCTGCTGGCGTAACAGGCCTCCAACATTTAAATGGCTTCTCAGACCATCCAATTGCACTGTGCAACCAGCAACTCAGTATGGACCCAGAAAATCACAGCGGCACCAAACCTTCCACGAGGACATGAAGGGAGGGGACAACACTGAGATTTCCTTCATAACTTTAAAGTGGGAAAAACCTAAATATGATAGCGATGAAAGTGGGACTGATACATCTAATTATATAAAAATAAAAAATATGTATATTTATTAAGTGACAAACCTATAGAAAATATCTGCACCTCCCATCATAAAGGGCTACTTATTAGTCTCCTGAACACAGAGTTCCTAGAAACAGACGCCAAGAACCTGAGAGAAAAATGAACAAACAAAATAAATAGCTTTTAATGTAATGGCTAGGTGGAGTAAGAGGAGAGAAAGAGCCATTAGGGGGATCATTTTGTAACTATAAATGTCTAACCAATGTACTGTATACTTGAAACTAATAATAAAATTAAATTAAAAATAAATAAAATAAATAGCTCACCAAAAAGGAAATATAATGGCTTCCAATATATAAAAACATGGCCAAACTTGTTCAATTAAAAATTACACTGACAGATCATTTTTCTATTAACACACTGGAAAAATACAAATATTCGATAACACCATTTCAGGAGGCAGTAGGGAAATAGGACATTTCATTCATTGGCAGTGAGAGTAAAAGGTTAAAACCACTGTGCAGAGCAATTTGGCAATTTATATAAAATGACAAATGCCTAGGAGTTACACATCTAGAATTTACTCTCTAGATATTGCTGCATAATGAAATGACATATTTAGAAGGCTATCAAATGAACACTGTAGTATCAAGACTAAAAATGGCCCTAAAGTTCTACCAGCGGAGGACTGATTAAATAATGTAATGCAGGAGAGCTCTGGAAAAAAGTGCTCTGTGTTTCAACATAGAAACATCTCAAAGATATATTGGGTGGAGGGATGTTGAAGGACACTATGGAATACTCCCACTTATATTATAGAAAAAAAAAAGGCAAAAGGAAAATGACTACGTGTATGCGTTTTCTATTATAGGTTAAAAAAAAACTCACAATCAAGGAAATAGGAAGAACCACACAGATGACAGAAAAACTTTTCAATATATATCGTTTTACATTTTTACACCTTTCATTAATGAATCTTTTAACTATGTTAGCAATGTGGCAGGCAATTCTGTCACACTGACAAAGTGTAGGACTCCCTGGACAAGGCAATTCTGGCTAAGACTGTTTGGATTGTATGCTTTGGGTTTTCTTACTAAAACACAGAGTGCAGCTAACCCATGAAAACAAGAGCATCGGGCTCCAACACACCAGTGCCCAGAGAATAGGAAGCCAGCTATCTAGTGCTCACAACGGAGGCAGCTCACAACTCCAGCTGGCTAAACAGGGGGCACAGGCAGGTGAGCAGAGGTATCTACATGTACTCTACTATGAAGATGGTGCTCTGTGTGTTTTATGACAAAGAACTATACATAACACTTCACTTGGAAAAGTAGAGCTTGAAAGCCACAGTGGTAGCTAGATTGTGATGGAAGGATAGAACTGACCCTTTTCCATCACCTCATTCTGCAGCAAATAACTTGATCTCTTCTTCAGAAGAAACAAATTTCCCCAACTTCCTGACTTCCCCATTCACCTGTACCCAAAACCTCCCTCTCTGCTTGGGGACCCACCCACTCCAGCCTTGCCGGTAGCCTCCAGTCTCCAGGAGCGAGAGATTTTGTTCTTTTCAGGCACCTTTCTTTCCACTGATCCTTATGCTCAAGTCTCTCCTAGCATTTAGTTAACTATCCTCCCACTACCCTGCCTCCTCGCCATTTCACAACCATTCTTTCCTCAACACATCACAGTCTAGAATGAGCCCTACCACTGAAACCAGTTTCACACCTCAAGAAGCCATACTCCAATAAACATCATCTAGGCTTACTCTTTGGCACATTCAGACTTCCAGCTGGCGCTCACCTGTGCTTCCATTCTTGCCTTTCCAGACTCAACTTCCTTCTTCAATATCAACCTACCCAAAGCCTCTGACTCTGAGATGGAGAAGACGGCCTGAGATGTCTCAAGGTAAGAGTGAACAGAATACCTAGTGTCACAACTAGGAAAGTCCTCATGACCACCAGTTAATTAGAATGCAGTTAAAGTGACCGGGGTAAGAGCCAGGGCTGACAGTCTGAGAGAGAGATATATGCACGTGTACATGGCAAAGGAAGAATATTCTCTCACATAAGCTCTCCCTTTTCCCTTCAAGCGTTCTCTCTACAAAGGCCTTACAAAGAAAGAGAGGGTTATCCAGGAAAAACGCTCTTGATTAAAGATGACTTTTAGTGGAGGCCAAGCTGAAGTTAGCCATGTCACTTTGCTCGAAAGAACGTGCAAATAACATATCCCCAAAAATAAATCACCCCTGCTGGGCAGAAAGGTCTCCTATAATGAACAGGGAGCTTAGCAAGTTTTGGGGAGCAAACTCACCACCTGACAGCCCTGCCCATCACATATCAGGTCTGGAGAAGCAATTCCTCCACAGAGGCATGAACTTTTAAGGAAGCAAGATATCTTCCATGGTGCCTAAGAAATCAACAGCTCAGACCATGCACTTAGATGGAGACATTATTGTCAAGCAATTTGAGATTATCTCAGATATTTAAAATCCACAAACTATAGGCCCATCACAGGTGACTAAGCTCCAAGCTCACTGAGCAGGGTGGTGGATGAGGGAGCCCAGAGGACACTTACTGTGTGTGATGTGCTGGAGGAGAGTGCAGCATGCGCAGAGGAGAGGCTGCTCTGATGGCTGGAGAGTGAACTAGAAGACAAAACAAGAGCACCACGTCTACCCCATGAAATCATTCCGCAGAAGTGGGGCCCACGCATCTAGATGGGCTAGGTATAAGCTTGCCCCACCCCTTCAGGGGAAGCCCGGGCCTCACACCCATCACCTTGGAACCCAACCCAGTCCAGGAGTTCTGGTGGATAGAAGGATCTAAAGGGTACTAGCCATGAAGATCTGGAATATCCTGGCCTGGAAAACCTCCAGGGCCACCTTCGGTCAGCTATAATCATTTGCTCTTTAGACTGGAAAAAGTAAGAATAGGATTGCACTAAGAACACTGTCAGCCTTGGAGACCCCACTAAATCTGTGTGTGAGGGAAGAAAAGTTCCTATGTTCAACCCCACATGCCAGAGTCAGAGCCTGAATTCTCATCAAATCCAGAAGGGGGAAAGAGGTGAACTCTACATGAAAGACACAGGGTGAGGACCAAACAAACCCATTCTTCTACACCCTGTTTTAATAATTTGATCTTTGAAGCCATGACAAATACAAGTCAGATGTGCTGAGAAATCCAACATCATTCTCACCCTGTATCAAAGTGACAAGGCCTGGAGGAGAGGCTCAGCTAGGGGTACCCTCCTGAGGGTCAAAGAAGAGTAGCAGCAACCCCTTGACTCCATCCACCCCATTCCCAGGAGGCCCAGTGCTCTGTGACAACAGAGGCATTACGAGTATGCAGAGTTTTCATCTCTGGTGCCTCTATGACCCCACCCAGCCAAAACCTACCCTAGAGCATTATTGCAGAAGGCCAGAACACCATGCTAGAGGAAATAAATGGGTTGTGGGTTTTGCTCATGGGAAGAGTCTTCTATAAGAACTCTAGGACTTTGTACCAATGGACTTCTCATTCTGGGCCCCATATTTTCCCCATACCTGCTAAGCTGAGAAAGGGGACTGCTGGACAGGTCACCAGGCTGGGACAAGGAGGGCAAAGTGGCAGTGTGCTGGGATGCGGAAGGTAGAAGTGTAGTACAGGAGGTGGTACTGGGTAGGGAGCCCACAGATGGGAGGGCGGAGGGAGGGTCTGTTGTCTTTGGAGCTGGAACGGATGAAGTAGCTGTAAGAAACAGATCGGTTTAGCTCCAGAACCAATGGTGAATATCCGAAATATGCTCAATGTCTTGTGACATGTCAGGCTCAGTTGAGACATATGTAAAGTTACATTCCCCATGGAAAATGCCCAAGCATGTCACCAGACAGTTTCTTTCTCTGTCAGAAATGATTTATCAAAAGGACACGTGATGGTAAGATGCACAGGACTCAGGCAAAGAGTAGGAAATGACATCTTTATAATTATAAACTGTCCTTTGATGTAGGGATACTTCTCTCAACTAAAGGAACCTGACCCTAAGGTGCATCTAAAAAGTGCAAGAGGCTCTGAAATTTACATACATAATTATAATGTGAGGCAAAATTTCCTCGAAAGGCACAAAGGGCAGTGAGAATCTGGTGGGTGACACCACCCAAGAGTTAGGTCTTTGCTTCTATCACATTGGAATGATCTTGTGAAAGCTCACAGCCAATTTAGGGCATTTTGTCATGGCCCAGGGTACATACACTGTGAAGCTATATATGCCTAAAACCTACAGAAAAAACATACACCTGCTGTCCAACACCTACTATCAAAGGCACAGTGAGCATTTCCTTCACATGTCCTTGAGCAAAATAACCTCAGAGAACATGAGGCTTCTAGAAGTCCATGAGTATGATCAATCCTAACTGCAGAAAAGACTCAGTTTTAGTGCCATCCACACATACAAATCAGATATGTGCTTGGAAATAAAGCATCATTGTCTTTTCCAGTTAGGAAGGAGAAGCAACCTTTAACCTCTTGCAGCACTCCCTGGAAGCCCCGTGGAAAACACATTAGTTTCTAAAAGGAAGGATGATTCATAAACAAGCACAAGCAGCAATGGGGTTAACATACAACTCGGTCAATTCTTACAGTAGTCTTCACACTCCTGAGGCTTGCTTTTTACTGACAATCTATTCCAAATATGACACCTGTTCTTATAGAAATCAGATGACGACAACACAGATGTCCCTGACTCAAAATTCAGACCCCAAAAGTTACCTCCCTGGGTCTTGGAACACATTAATAACAGGTCCATCAAAAGCTTCTCAAAAGAACAAGTGTATGTATGTGAAGAGAGAGAGAATGGGTGGAGAAGAGAATATGGGAGGATAAAAACCTAACTAAAATTCACAATTTTCCAGATATTTCATATCTCATTATTTCATTTAAAATCTCCAAGTAATCTAGAACACCTCTATGTGTTGTCAACCCCATATCCAGACAAAAGAAACTTGCCACCATGGCCTGTAGAATGAGCACTTCTTCTGATACTCAATATTCTCAGGGATACCAATGTCTCTCCAAACAGTTCTGGCAGCCCAGCATTACCAAAACTAACACTGAGTAAATCACATGTGTCATTTCAATTCTGACTGAGGCCCAGTCCTGGTCTGGTAAAATTCCACGTCCGCACTCCAAAAAATTGTAAATAAAACGAGTCTTTCTGGTTTCCATACCCAATACCCATTGGCCTCACTAAATGATTAACAACAATCATATATAATCACAGACAAGGTAGCCAAGAACAAAAGAAAGAAATAATTAACAAGGGATTCACCTGCACCATCTCCGGTGACCAATGAGCTGTACTAGAATTGCGGGAGCGGGGGTCCCATCATTTTCTCCCAAGTGTTTACAGTAAGCATCATTTTACGTCTCTTCCTAACAATAGTGTCAGAACCTGTAGGCAATTAGCATGTCTTTCTTTCTTGAACTAGCACACCAATTCTTGTTTTAAAAATCCTTCATATTACTGTAGTGAGAGCCCTCTGACCATCTTTGAACCTGTATCTCTGAGCAAAGTATCTTTTAAATCAATACCATACTCTGGGTGCAGTCTGACTAGGGCAGAATGTGAGACTATCCCCTCCTTCTTCCTGTGGCTATGGCATTTCTAATACCACCAGCTACAACCTGGTCACTCAAGAATCTCCAGCTGAACTTCTAAACTCTGCCAAAGAAAGGGTACCAACAATAAATCAGAAGTAGCTATCAGAAAAAATTTTAAATGACTATTTTTGCACATTTAGCCATTAACTATTGTTTTCACCACCGCATTTTTTTGTTGTTGCCTGTTTCCACCAGCCATGACAAGGTTAACTTATACACTTACTGTCTATTGTCTGCTGACTTCGACCACCACCATGTCCATTCTGTAAGAAAGAGAAGAAAAAGTAATTAAACTCACAAAATTGAATGATAACTTGAGATTTATCCACAAACATATGAAATACAAACTAATCAAGGAACGGTGGCCTGTTCTGTCTTTTCATAAAAGAAGAGGCAATACGACAAATTCTTAATAAATCCAAGGAGCTGACATTTCTGAAAATCAGATTGGGTGTTTAGGGAAGTAATAAAGATACAACATAAGACCCAAATCACAGGGAGCAATGAAATAGTCCTAAAACTTAAGCAGTATAAAGAACTTATGAACTCTCATTACATCGAGATCATCGGAAGCCGTTCTGTCTCCTGTATGTTCTGTCTCCTGAGTACCCCTCATGCAGGAAAGAAAAAGTTTCAAATTATAATAAAGAGAACTGTCATACGAGGGATGAATTTTATAGTAACAGCAAAATGCTTCTCAGAGAAAAAGAAGTGTTACTTTGAAACATGGTTTTTCTGAACTGGGTGGAGAAAGAGTGGTTTAGGACAGTGTGGAAGTCTCCAAAAGAGGAGAACATGAAAACAACTGGTCTGTTAACCATAAGGCATTTCACTAGGACCAACTCACAGGACAACTTCTGCTCCCATAAACTGAGGCAGGAGAGACATGGCATAGATTGATAATGGAATCTACAAGGCTCAGACACTGTCCCTAGATGAGAGAAAGAAGCTAACAGAAATCTCCTTCTTACAAATGTCAAAACTACTAAAGAAAAAGGCAAACCTTATAACCATTATCTCTACTTTAATCCAAATCCTGTACAATTTCTGCATGAAGTTATTTACAACACATTTTAGTCTTAAAACAATTTGAGATTATTTACAAGAAATGTAAATAATAAAATAGAACTGCTAGGAAAAAAAAATATATATATAAGTTAAAAGGTTAAAGTCAGGGAAAGGATATCAACACGTCTCACCAATTTATAAAGCTGGGTAGAGAGCAGGCAAAGTTCTACGCCTTTGCCTCCCTCTGAAGTAGGGTTGCTACTCACTAAACATACACAGAAGGTATCAAGCATATGCATCCTAAACAGCACAAACCCTGACATGTAAAGGCTTCTCAAAACTGCACCAGACAAAAAGAACAGAGAAGGAGAACAAGAAACAACAGCCATCAGACCTAAGGAATATTCGTTCCACATTGAAAATCATTTTTAAAACATAAACACTAGACAAACTGACAACACAAGAGCCACATTATTCGTGGTGGGGAAATTCTAGGGAAAAGAATAGTAGTAACAAAAGTAAAGAAATTATCAAATAGTCAGGAAAAATCAGAAATCTATAGGGGTTTTAGTTGAGCCAGCCAAGAAAGAGATGAACAGTGATGTGTGTAAGCAAAACAAGAGGTAAAGTTAGAGCTGGAATTGAAATGTCACAGAGATAACCAAGATTTAATCTTAAATAGCACGTACTCTGATTGACGTTTTAGAAACTGTACAGACCAGCACTGCCCAAAGAAAAGTTCTGCAGTAATGGAAATATTCTGTGTGCGCATGGTTCTATATCGTAGCCACTAACCACATCTGGATATTGAGCATTAAAATAGGGTTTGTATGTCTGAGAAAGTGAACTTATAATTGTTTATTTAATTTAAATAAAATACTACATGTGGCTAGTGGTTACCATATTGGAAAGCAAAGGAATAAACTTGTTAAAAATGATAGATCAAGAATAGTTTTTTTTTTTAAATATGTAAACCCAGAAAGAAAAATACAGGCGAAAAAATGGTAACTGATTCAGCTGACCTCATAAAACTAAATCCTAAGCCAGTAGTATGAAAAACCAGAAAACGAAGACCCATACCAAGCAATTCAGTATTTCCCAATAACAAATAAGTTTGGAAGTGGGAGTAGAGTGAGGGCTAAATGTAGGAGGATTTGTTTAAAGACTGCACAGAATCAGATGCCCTTCTTCCCTCTCACTCTCCACCCTCTGCACAGCAGAGTGAATGCCCCCTCCCACCTTTTCTCATAGGCTCTAAACTCTATCAAAAGGAAAACATATGGCCAAGGGCACTATTAAAAAAAAGATGAATCAAATCAATGTAGACAAAATGAACAATCCAAGTGCAGCCTCCCTTTACCGGTAGGCTCTTATGACACTGACAGACAGGCACAGGTCCTACAGAAAAGAGACTTAGAAACAGTATCAGGAGAATCTAAACAAGCTCAATAGAAAAGGCCCAAAGGGGCTAACAAAAGAGTTTCCTATCCCAAAAGAAATGGCCCACCCATGCTGTCCCACATCAAAGTACACATTCAACAACCCAAACCAAAGCCTTTAGTTAACCTTTTAGTGTCAAATAGGCAGCCTGGAATCACCGGATATTTGAAGAAAAATCAAATATAATGTGAAAAACAAAAAGAAGGGAGCTAAAAACAACAACAATAACAAAGAACTCTGAAGTAGAGATGTGTAAATATCATCCATTTAGAAGGAAACTTAGAAAATGTACCCGAATTTCTGCTAGGCCAATTCAACTGTTTTTAATATTTTTATGTCCTTGTTCACTTTTTAAAGTAGTTCTCACCAACCAATAACATTTGAACATCTTTGCCTTACAAGAAACTAAAATATTACAGATAAGATTCTAGTCCCCTCCTACCCCACCCAAACCACTATGAACAATCTGGGGTGTCTCCTTATACTATCCTTATACTAAGCTTCTGGGTTCATTCACACATCCCTGTGGATGGTACTTAAAATGCTGGTCTCAAATGAGATGCCCACTATTAGCAAATTCAACAAACTACACAGATTCTACTCAAAAGGTTGGCTAATTTCTAAAAGAAAATTTCATCCAAAAATCTTAATTTCCCACACTACACACTGAGCTCCAAATAGGACAAAAAATCTGAAAGACCACTTACCGTGACAGTTCCTGGAGTTGACTCCGATGGACTCACAGAGCTTTGGTATGCAATCCTGTTATGCACAGAACTCTGGTCATAGGAGGAAGACGTTGTTACTGGACTAGTGGAGCTCAGGGATGAGCTGGTCAGACTGGAGGAGGTAATGACTGAAGTTGTATAGGTGGAGTTCTGTACTGCATTGGTCATTGGTAGAGTGGTATTCAAAGAATCACTACAAAGAATAAAAGGTATTAGACATAAATGTGTCACTTTGTATGGCTTCATGAAGTAGAACTATTTCATCATTTTGTCATATTCTAAATTAAATAAACATGTCTATAACTACAAATGAATACTACTGCATTCTTTAAATGTATTAACAATGTAATGCAGATGCAAAACGACACCCCACCCCACCTCCTTCCTCACCAAAGCCAGACCCACCTAATTTAATTGACAAGCAGGGAAATAGTTTTAAGGAATCCAGATGTCTGAGACCATCTTTAAAAGGGAACTTAAGCAAATATCAGGATTAGGGCTCTGGAAAGTGGTAATTTTAACTAATAGAATAAAATCTAAAATCTGGACTTCTCTATTTATAAATAGTCCATTGAAAGAAAGTAAGTGTTGGCAAGCTGTGAAAAATTGCATCCCTCGAAAATTATTTATAGGAATGTAAAATGCTGTACACCCACCATGGAATAAGTTTGATGCTCCCTTAAATATAAGAGTTACCATATGACCCAGCAGTTCCTAGGTATATTTCCAAAGAATCAAAAGTACACAAAATCTGTAACTGAATGTTCACAGCAGCATGATTCATAACAGCCCAAAAGTGGGAACAACCCAAGCATCCACCAACTCATGAATGGATAAACAAAATGTGGTATTTTGTCTGCACAATATTCAGAAACAAAATGCATACATGCTATGACATAGATGAACCTTGAAAACATTGCCAAGTGAAGAAGGCAGACCAAAAAAGGCCACAAATTGCACGAGTCTATGCAATGTCCAGAACAGGAAAATCCAAAGACAGATTACTGGTTGCTGGGGATGAGGGGAGGGGGAAATTGGGAGTGACTGCTAACAGGCACAGGGTTTCTTTTTAGGTTGATGGAAGAAAAATTCTGGAATTAGATACTGGTGATGGCTACACAAACAAGCCCATTACCACAGGTTTATGTATTATATTCACCAGGTAATTTCTTAGGCTCTATTTTCTTGCAAGCAAGACTTAATTCAATCAAAACCAGAGAAGTGGGAGGTTGTGTACCTTAAAGACTTCGAATACAAGCTGATGGGAATCTGATTACTCTTTTCACTGCTTGCAGCTGATCCAAATTCAGAGAGAGAAGATTCTGATCCAAATTCCAAGGCGCCAAACTGAACATTTAAGCCTGTGACATCTGCTGAACCAGGCATTTCCACTGCAGAAGCTGGGATCTAAAAAAGCAAAGCCATCATGTCAGGGACAGAGGTCAGGGATTCCAAGTCCCAAAGGCCTATACCAGAGCCAAATGGGGCACTGGGTTCCCAGGGCACTCCTGGCAGGCCTGAGGAACAAGGAGCAAGAAGAGGCCAAAAGGAAGGAAAAAGGAACAGGATAGTTTTTTTAGAGAGAGAAGGGAGAAGAGCAAAGAAAAATTAAAAGTTAACAGAATGGTCAATGCTATCAACTGCTTCTTAGAGTAATAAAGCGGGGGTAGGGAGCGCTGTGGTCATGGTTGAGTGAAGGAGAGTAGGCTTCTGATGAAAGCATTATCTGATCCAAGATCCACTCATCCTCTATCTATGGGACACAGCTAAACACAAAGACCATAGGATTCTTCGAGCCAGATTCTATAATTTGAATTAACAGTCTCTCTCAGCACAAAACCATCCCCTCTAATATTAACCCAGTCACACCCAGAAACGTCCAATTCCTCATAAAGCAGTAAGCTTGAAAAATACCACATCACAGTTTCTTAGACTTGCACTTGCAAACCCAACACTTGAGCTACATGCTAAGTAAGATACATCCACCTTTGGGACTGTGACTTCAAGATGAAATACTCACCTTAGAAGCTGGAGGTATCCGCCGCTTGGGGAGTTTCATGTGTTTAGGCTGTTGTTGGTGGGCAGACACAGTGATATTTTCAACCGTCAGGCTGGGAAGCTGCAAGAGTTTGTTCACAGTGGAGGTACTGTCTCTAGGTGCTGACTCTCGGAGTTTTACCTGGGAAGGAAAGGACTCCAGCCCAGGAGGAGGAAGAGTGACTGCCTGAGTTTGGTGCTGCTGTCGTTGGCTCAACTGGCTGAGAACTGGGGATGGTTCGGGCTGAGATTTAAAGTCTATGAAATATGTAAAGAGGGGGTAAAAGAAAGTAAGCAACAATCAATTATTTAGGCACACAAGCTTAGAACTCTCTATTCCACCATCACTGATAGTAAAGAGTTACAGTCTCCATCAATTTCTCCCAAGCATCTTCTAACTAAATCGTGTGTGTGTGTGTGTCTCTGTGTGTCTCTGTGTGTCTTTGTCTCTGTCTCTCTCTGTCTCAATCTCTCTCTCTCTCTCTCTCTCTCTCTCTCATAATGATAAATAAAAAAGGATGCCTGAATGGGTTTGTAGCTAATTTCTTAAGCAGAGAGGAGATTCAGTTTGTGCTAAAAGCATATAGGGTGGTGAATAGGTAAGGATAGTATGGAATTGCTATACACATCTGGCCTTTAACAGAATATTTTTGTTGCTTTATGGATTTTCTATTGAACTTCTGAAAATTATTTTATTAATTTTTTTCACTAAGTAATATATGCAATATTACAAAATCCAAAAGGTACAAAAATGTATATGATGCCTACCTATCACCCCTTCCACCTCCATCCTCAGATTCACTTCACAGAGACAGACCTTGTACCCAGTTTCTTGAAAATCTTCAGATATTATACACACACAGAAAGAGACACATACACACACACTACATATACATATGGTTTGCTTCCTCACAAGCCATTTAGGTTTTAGAGACTGTTCCACATTAATATATGGAGAGCTACTTAATTTTTATGGTCATATTGTAATCCAGTGTACATAGGTATTGTTTTTTTTTAAACTAGTACTATATTAATGGGCTTTTTGGTTTTCCACTCAATCTCTTGCTATGAAAAATAATGCTGCAATGACTATATTTTTATGTAAGGCATTTTGCTCAAGTACAAGTATACCCGCAGAATCCGTTGCCATTTCAAAGAATAATTATATTTTAAAATTTGAAAAACACTTCAAAATTCCTATCCACAGATAGAACATATACTTTTTAACATAGTGCAATACCAAATTTTTATCCTTCTTAATTTGATTGGTGGAAAATGGTATAAAAGATGCAAAATAAAATGATTTAAGTTCAACTAAGCATCATTCATATACTTAAATATTCTTTGCCTATGAACTCGACATGTCCATACCTCTTTGATCATTTTTACTTCATTGCTGATCTCCTTATTTTTACTTACTCCTTTTATCTAAGGAAGTTAACCCTTTGTCTATGACATAACTTTAAAATGTTTTTTCATAGTTTGTTTCTTTTGAGTTGGTTATGGTGTTTCCTGTCAAATTTGGTAAGGTCTACCTCACACAGACTATATCAAAATCTTCCTATGTTCTTCTCTATCAATGTTCTAGATTCACTATTTATGTTTAAATATTTGACCCTTTTGGCACTTTAGTGTAAAGTGGCAATAGGGATACAATTTCATTTTCTAGCCAGATATCCAACAGCAATAAACACCTTTTCACCACTGATTTTCAATGCTATCTCTATCAATCTTTTCCTGCAAAGGGCCAGATAGTAAATATTTCAAGCTTTGTCATCTGTTAGCAACTATTCAAATTTACCTTTGTCGACTAAAAGTAGTTACAGATAATATGTAAATGACTGTGGATGTGTTCCAATAAAACTATATTTACAAAAACAGACAGCAAATCCAGTTTAGCAACCCATGACTTAGTATTACTATTTCCATCTTAGATGAATCTATTTTTGGATTTAATATTAGAGGCACCTAAAAAAAAGACAAATCTTTATAAAGAACATGAGAATAGCATGCTCAAATCTATAAACTCATTATCACTCAGTAAGTGTGCAGAAAAAAAGTTAACACAGGAAGCCTATAGCTGCCATTAGAAATGATGGTTTGCAAGACTGGCTCTTGGCTTGTGTGTGAGAATACAGGATTTTGGTATTTTCTAGGAAACGGGTGCCACCACTTTAGCTGTTATAAAAGGATTCTGTGCTTTGAGTGTTTGTACAATGTGATTTATGCTGAATACTTGCTTTCCTTCTTGGAATATGGAATTTTGGTATGTACTAGGCAAAGGGTACCTATGTAACCAGCCCCCCAATAAAAATTTGGGGCATTGAATCTCTAGTCAATTTCCTTGGTAGATATCACTTCAAACCTGGGAACAGTATCAGGTACTTCCATAACAGTAAGCTATTTCATTCAGCAGAGAAATTCCTTAATACGGTGTGACATGTGTGATGGTGGGAGATGGTGGTTTAATGTCACAAAGTCTGTGAGAGTATAGTTTTAAAAACATCCAACTTACATGTATTGCCTTTAAATTATAAACCATAGATGGTTAAGGCTAAACCAAATCATGGTGGATATATGCAAATGTTAGATAAAGCAATCCCGGAGGGTGTGATTTCAAATGTTGTCCATATTCCACCTTCTGCCACCACCTTATTATAATACAGCTCAGAAAATTCTGTCTAGGCATTTACTCAGTGTTGTTTACTTATATTTGCATGCCTTTACCATGCTTTTGCACATCTCTTCATGGAATGTACTATTACTAACAACAACAAATAAATGCAGGCATTTATACAATACAAAGCTTACTTAAATCAGAAACTGCAAAGTTCTACTGAAAAGAAACATCTCTGGACAAATTCCACATTAGTGTTCACAAATCAACAATCTCTGCTAATGTTCAGCATGTGCTCACTAGAGGCAAACCACCACAGAAAATGTATACTTACCAAAATGGTTAAGGACTGAGGACTGGGTAGCTGAGGGCTTGAGGTCCCAAGAAGTAGTAGTTGTGGGGGGACTTGTACTATTCTGCTGTGAACTTGAGGTGGTGGTATACTGGCCCAAGCTCGGAGCTTTCAACTGGTCCAAAATCTGGGAGCTGGTGATGGTTGCCATTTTTGAAGGTGCAAGCTCTCCAAATCCTGAACCAAGGACGGATGACTTTAAAGAGAAAGAAAGCAGAAATCCTCAGCAATACAGAATTTCTACCTCAGGCTTTAAAACACACCAAGTATTTTCACGAGGATTTTATAAACTATAACCAAGAACATCTGAATTAGTAAGACTCGCATTTGTAACTACTACATGAAAACATTACTATGAAACAAGATCTCACTAAATAAATCCAGCAATCCTTCCTGATTTTGCTATAAGAGGTTACAGGGAAGGGGAATATTATCCATGGATTTTAAGAAATTGATTTTTATAGTCGATAGTATTGTAATAGCTATCTATGGTGTCAGACAGGTAACTAGATCTATCAGGGTGATTGCTTTGAAGTTATATAAATGTCTAATCGCCATGCTGTACACCTGAAACTAATATACTGTATGCCTACTGTAATTGAAAAAATTTAATTATTTTAAAAAAGACACTGACCTTTTAAAAAGTGACGTCACAAATTTACAAACAAAATACTACCTTTTTTAAGCTAAGAAGGAATAACATTAATTAAATAACAAAAACAAGCTTATGAAACAAAAATAGTTTTTTCTTAATATGTGGAATAGTAATCATCTTTAATGATTAGAATAGGTTTGGTCACAGAAAAGATCAACCACAAAAAAAAGATCAATCAGGTTACAAGATTAAATGCAGGTCGCAGCACTTATTAAAAAAGTTAGTGTTACAAATCAGAAGCTAAATTACACAGGAGGTATGTGTGTATTGAACAGGTACCCTGGACACTGTTGTGTTTATTTCAAGTTGTTTAGATGACTAAAACCACCAAATATGTTCCATAAGTATACAAAAGACAATGCTGTACCTCCCCCATCTATCCTGTCAGGTCAGATATCAAGATCTCAGGAGAATGAAAACCTATGATTAGTGAACGTAGTGGCAGATCAACTGCATTTTTATATTATCAAGATTATTCAGTTTCTGAAAAAACAAGTTCTTTGTCAAAAATAACTTTCAAAACCACCTAAAAGGTCAAAAACAGAAATGATCTCCATTCCTTCAAGAGGCCAGATCTAGGAAGTTGAAGTAATTATTTGTTATCAATATCCAAAGACACAAAGTATCCTAGTTGTTTTAAGGAAATCCAAATTCTCTACTATTAGCAAATCTTTAAGTTGTGGGCAGTTATTGCACATAAATCACAGAATCTGCTCCTATTAGAACAGCTGCACTAACATTATTCATCACTACTCCAGATTCTTGGCTCATGCTGCCCACTACAACTCTCTTTTGAGCTACAAATCCACCAAAACCCAGCTCAAGCCCACTTGTTCAATGAAGGATTCTTGGATGATGCTTCTACTCTTCATCTTCTTCCTCCCTATCTATCCTGCATCAGCTTATCAAATGAACTTTTTGTGTGCTTTACAAATCACTGAGTCAATGACTAGCGCCTTGCTCCAGGCAAGACTGAGCATAGATTTTCTTAATCATACCTACATGTTTCAATCAACTCTAAAAATGTGTGTATTGGTACACGTGTGCATATACTCACATATACACCAACACATGTGCCCAACTCCCAATCCCAAAAACTCTGACCTATTTAGTCTTGTGTAGACTCTGGCATTATATCATCATCATCATCATCATCGTTCTCCTTCTCCTTCTCCTTCTCCTCATCACTGCTATTATTTACTGACATTTACAACTGATTATAAAAATACAGTAGGGTTGAGAACCACTGCTCTAATTCACTAAACAAGCAATTCTTACTCAAAGTATTGTTCATGACAAAAAGAATACCTGAAAGTCACTGTAAAAAAACAAACTCATGTCCTACCTATGCTCTCAGTGGCCTGGCTAAGATTCCAACAAGTCAGCGAAGACATGATATCACTATACCAGCAGCAAATGGAAAGACAGAGGAGAAAAGGGCATGATGGCTCAATCTAAACTGAGTGGCATTATTGGGCCCTCTCAAACAGCGAGGGCACCACACTTTGGGCTGTCTACACCAAGCACTAACACTCTCATGCACAACCGTCAATGACACTAAAAACGTCAAGTTCCCAAGCCAGTTACACTCGACATGACATGACTGTGCAGAGTAGAAGACAGCAATGGAAAGCTTGCATATTCAATTCTCCATTTTATTAAGGTAAAGCAAATGATTTTGAGTCAGGTAGGGGGAAAAGATTATATCACATTCATAAGAAACTGTTTCTTACAGTAAATTTCAGGTAAAACACAGTAAAAATGAACTGAAATAATTATCACAACTGAAAACTATGCTTACAATCCTTCCAGCCTCCTTTCTACCAACTCACAACTGCTCGTAGTTGGACAGGGACTTCACTTCTCCATTCTGCAACTACATTCATGCTCTAAAGCTTCTACTCTCATCAGCCTACCTTCATGTCCTTCACTAACAACTCCTAAAGTTCTTTCTGATGGGAGCTTAATTCTCATGGGAAGTCAGTCATTTATGCAGCAGCAGATGACACTGTTCCAATGAAAACGCATCCAAATTATAAGGGTCTCTACTATATAGTGTGGCATTTTAAGAAAAAGTACACTAAGTTTATGGAATAAAAAAATAAAAATATAAAAAATATAAGCACCTAGGCAGACTTGGAAATAACTGTTTTTGCATAATTTAAGCAACCCAATACTGACAAACATTTGCATTTAAGTAAACTGGAAAATAACTGAAAATTTTAACATCTTAAATATAGAGATACATTTTGAAATAAAATACAAGAAAAAATTATTAATAAGAAGGATGAATGAGTGATTATAACTGAAAAGATTTCAACTAATCAGAAATATTTTTATCTTTGTCCAGAAAACTCAGAGTAGTTGAATTCCACATGGAATCATCAGATATGTGCTTGGAAATGAACACATCATTGTTTTCTGGATTGAGATCTACTATAGAAATTTTTATATTTAGAAAGTAATTATAAGGCATGTGTCATTCTAGAATATATTTGCTCATAGGCACATTCCTTAAAATCCCATACTGAAATAAAAGTGAGTTACCAGACTCTGAGGAGAATAGGAGTTGACAGCAGTGGAGCTGCCAGTCCCTGGTGCCATTTGATTGCTGTGCTGAGAATTTGTGAAGACAAGGGCTTGGCCAAAGCCTTGCTGTTGGGAAGTTTCGAAGGAGTTGACTTCTGAGGCTTGATTGGGAGGAACAGGCTTCTGAAGCAAGGCTACCAGATCAATGCTAAGCAGACAAAAAGCAAATGAGGAACGAGTCATAAACGAATCTTATCAACAAATGAATTTGAGAAGTGAATCAATATAAAGTAAATTCATGCTAAAAATTAATTAAGTGAAGAAAGCTTTTGGAAACTGGAGTTTAGGAGAGCCAAAAGCAAGAAAAAAATATATATAGTAAGCCAGAGACTGAAGCAGGGCCTTGCAGAGGAGAAAAATAAAAAGATGCATTGAGATAGTTCTAGAGAAATGACATGATGACAACTGATCTAAAAATTTACAATAGAGGAAACAATTTTCTGACATTTAGCTCATTTCCTTTAGAATATTTTGCCCCTCTTATTGGAACCAGTGTCTCAAACTTCCCTTAAGGAGAGCAAACTCATATTTTGGGGGAATGAGGACCACAGGCATAGTAGACAATTCAAGCAGTTTCACATTTACTATAAGTGTTCCTGTAAGCTCTGCATTCCATCCAATAATATATTTAAGCTTATATAAATCTCATATAATTTTCATTCTTAAATTTTAAGAAAAAATGCACAATATATTAACATACTGTTAACTAGAACACTTGTAATGCTCCCAGAAAGACAGATATTCTAATCTGTGAGCCATGATCTAAAAACCTGAAAGCATGAGGAAGAAATGATCTTCCAAATGTATATACTACCTGACATGTGAGTTAGCTACTAACTCTTCTCCACAGGACCTACAGGGCCAGTTACCAATCAGTTCTCTTAACTGCAAGTTTCACCACACCAGTGAGGCAGATTCTGAGAAGGGAAATAATTCAAGACTCATTCCTAATACAGAGCAAAGTTTCTGGGCCTGAGTTCCTCTCCCTATGCACCACCACTTTTACTTTCCCATAACTAGACCGAAGTCCAAGACTAGTATTTTAGATCCCAAGGTTATATTCTAGTTTATGATATCCTAACTTCAGGGATACAGAT
This sequence comes from Pteropus medius, assembly GCF_902729225.1. Classification (NCBI taxonomy): domain Eukaryota; kingdom Metazoa; phylum Chordata; class Mammalia; order Chiroptera; family Pteropodidae; genus Pteropus; species Pteropus medius. Next base: position 1,319,301 of record NW_024346150.1, on the reverse strand, counting down.
CCAGGGTAATTATATTACATATGACCCATCCCAAAAAAGTTGCATTACTACTAAAAACAGCAAATTCTATTCCAAAAGATTGATAGGAGATATGCATGAAAAATACTATAGAACTGTCTTCTGAAAAATAATCACTAAGAGTCTTCATACTTTTTAAAAAATGAAAATGATTCTATCAAATTCACTGAGTAATAGCTACAATAAAGAAGTTATATCCATTTAACAAGAAATTCTGGGCAATTCACAAAACAATATATATTGCAAAACATGACCTTTGATCATTTTTATTTCCTTGTAACAAAGTCTTATAACCATCTCATTTAGCATGAAATTAAGCATGTTAGGTTCGAAATTGCTTTCAATTCTCGTGTGTGATATATATCAAGGCTTTTATCCTTCTAGATCACTGCATTTTGAAACCACAAAGGTTTTCAGTTATTGTGAAAATTGGGATATAAATAAATGCTTTTCAATAATGCAGTTCTGTATACATTCTAACAACATTTCTATTACCCAAAAAGCTCCTTCCTTTTTTGTGAACTATATTACTAGATTAAAACTGATAGAAATTTATATTAGCCTGAGAAGATCTAAATAAATGGTATTATATGAAAAAACTAAAGAATATTTTTTATTAAGTTAATCTGTCAAAAACATCTTTACAAAAGTTAAAAAGAATCATTAAACAGATTTAACAGATTTAATCTCTGCCACAAATAACAAGTCACAAACATAATTCCTATTTTAATTCATCAGTGGATACAACCAATTAGGAAATGATGGAGGCTCTGTCAGGTTAGGGATAAAATAAAGTCTTAGAAAGAGAAGAGAACAGAGAGATGCAATAAGAAAGAAAAAAATAAAAAGAGACCAAAGTACCAAACAATTTTTTTGAGGCAATAAATTTCAATTGTGCTTTGAATAACAAACAAAAAGTGGCAAAAAGTGTTTACCTTTGCCCAGGTGTGACAGGATTCTCTGGTGGAACAGAAGAGGCAGTGAAGACCTTTGTTTCAGAAAGCTATATGAAAGGGATGAAAAAATATTTTAATCTTATTTTATATAACATAAAATTAAAAACAGCAAATTCCTGACAATTTTTAGTCACCGGTACTCTCATTAGTACTGATGAATTCTTTAGTTCACCCAAAAGGTGGTCTAAAGGAAAGAAAATACACTGGTGATTATGACGAGTAATTTTTATAAGATGAAAGTAATTTTAGATTGATAAGCCTACAATAAGGATTTTACATCAGGGAAACAACACAGTGAAGCAGTGACACTAGGGTTCAAGTCCCAGTCTCACTACTCTAACTGACATTATACAAAATGAGAATATCAACAAAACCACCACCAAGGGTGAGGCCAAAAAAATATTTTAAAAAATCACCACTAGTGTCTCCATAAATGCCAAAAAGAAACAGGGAAGTTTGAAAAGCCAAAAAATTGATGTTTTCTTTCCCCACAGACAGATGGTTTTAGCATTTCATTTATGAGTAATCTCCATTTCCTTTTAAGTTATAGGTTTCTTTGTTTTCATACAAATAAATCTATTGAGGTATAATACATTCAATAAACTGGAAATATTCAATCTGAATAATTAAATGAGTTTTCTCAGATGCATACTCCCATGTAGCCATCACCAAATCAAGACAGTGAACATACCTATTACCCCGAAAGTTTGCTCCTGTCCCTGGGTAATCAATCCCTCCCACCACTCACCTTCATCTCCAGGTAACAACAAATGTACCTTCTGTCACTACAAAGTAGGTTGTATTTTCTAAAATTTTAAGTGGAATTTTAAAATATGCAACCTTTTTTGGCTTCTTTCACTCAACATAATATTCTGAGATTCACACATATTGTTTTAAAAGCACTTTTAAGGCACACAGGATAAAATTTTTTGAAACCTCAACTGACATCATTGAAAGAAAGGTAGGCTCTTTACATTATCAAAGTAGGGCATGGGATTTTTAAAGGCTGATAAATGTTAATCTAATAAGATAATGTAAGAAAGTAGTGAAAATGCTATTCAAAGACTGTTTTAGCTCTTATCAATTCTAAATGTCTCAGAACTCTGACACACCCTATAAATTCAGATTTTCTCAGACATTAATATTCAGCAGAGGCAGAGCAGACAGTAGGTGTTCATTTTCCGTAAAAACAAAAAGTGCTGAATTGATTTTTATTTCAACAAGGGTTTAATGCTGAACTCTGTTCCCAAGTAGTATCTTAAGAGTCCCAAGGAATCCATTTTTGCCTTAAAGAATGCTACAGATTAAATAGAGTTAAGACAAAGAGAGAAGCAATAAAGATATAATTCCTTTTTTCAACAAAAAGCAGTGATAGAGTAGATCTAAAGCCTTCAAAACATTATTAAGTTCAAGGTAAATAAGAACCACATTAATCACTGACACAATAAAGAAAATTAGACTGCTTCCTTCTTTCTTTAAAAAAGGGGAGGGGAAGGGAAAAGTGAATAGTTATTGTTCTAAGCTCTAGAAGGAATTTAGAATTTGCATTTTAGATTACACACCTTTCAATTACCATTACCTTGTATCAACTCAGAAAACCTGCAAAATTTTTTTTTGATAACTCCTGAGAAAAGACGACCAAATTCTCTGTGCTAATTCTTTTCAGTAATTATAAATTACATTGTGATACGATATGGTCTATGCAGCAGAATATTAATCTCTGTATGTACATACATTTGAACTGCTTGTTAGCTGACTTATATCATAAGACCGCATCTGACCCAGAGAAAAACCCCATGAGTCAGGCAAGACAGCTATATTCATTACATAGATGAAAATAGGAGGCTCAGAGAGGAAAGATGGCTCTTCCAATGTCAACAGTCAACCAGGTTAGAATTTGAATACACTCCTTTTCCCTTCTGACTCCCTGCTGATTTTCTACCCTGTCTATGACCCGGACAACAGCAAAGAGATATAAAGCTTTTCAGAGCCTGGTGACATCATACCCCAAGGACTTACAGTTAGTATGTGACAGAAATGAAAATATACCCTAAATTTTCTAAATCCCAATCAAATGAGGATATCTATTCTCTTTCCTACTCAGCTCACTCCCTAACAAGTCAGATGTAATACTCTTAAAAAAGAAAGGAAGCATAATGCAGCTTGTTTTTTTTATATACTTTTGACTATAAAATGAGATGAGAAAAAAAAAATATCCGAAAAAATCTCAGTCTGGGTCAATATATGTGTTTGAAGGTCAATACCTCTAATCTCTTTATTCTCTCCCTCCCAGTGTCTGCTGTAACTCTCTATCATGTACATACATCTGGTACTGGTCCTTGAGAGTCAAATAACAAAATGGTATAAAATATGTATAATATAGTGCTAGTTCAGTTACTTTTACTTTCTCAAGTTAAATATTTTTATTCAAGAATATCTTATGGTGAACCTATAACTAATAAATCAACACTACCCAGAAGCTAGTATAGTAGACTCAAAAATATCAGTGGAATAAATGAATACCAAGAAAAGAGTTCAGTTTTACTTTCTCAAGTTAAATATTTTTATCCAAGAATATCTTATGGTGAATCTATAACTAATAAATCAACACTACCCAGAAGCTAGTATAGTAGACTCAAAAATATCAGTGGAATAAATGAATACCAAAAAAAGAGCCAGCCTAGTTGAAAAGGGAAGAAGTCAGGCCTAGAACCAGAATGATTTATTTAGGTTAATTTCAACTGTGACCCAAAACACATAGACTCTACTCTCTCCTTTAATAAAAGTGTTATAAAGAATAATTAATAGTTCACAGACCAGGGCAATAGCATCACTTGGTTATCAGGCCAAAAATAAACAAACAAACAACAATAACAACAAAAAGATAAGCTAAAAAATTATTTCAATCCTATTTAACACCTGGCAATTTTTAAATGGACACTTTAAGTTCCTTAAAAATCTCAAAACGCCAACCTCTGGAAAGCATTTGATTAGAGGGGAAAAACAACAACAACAGGGTAATCACAGATGTCTAAAAAGGTACCATGAATATCCATAAAGTATCTCAGGCTTTTCTTAAAATACACATGCCCCTACTACCAGAAGCCAAAAGAAAGATAGGTCTCATCTGATACTAAACACTTACATCTTCAGTCCAGTCTTCTGTTGTCCACTCTTCCACAGAATTCTTCCAGGCCCCTGTTGACAACAATCACAGCTTACACAACAAAGTCAAATATCATCTTATTCCAAATAATTCTCTATTGGGTACTGCACAAAACATATCATGTATCTCATTAGCAATTTAGTTTACAATCCAAGAAACACGAAGCTCTTAATCTAGTCTCAATAAAATCTGTCATGTTTTCAAATGCAATTTAGCTAGGTACTATGCACATAAACTCAAAGCAATGTCTCAAATTGATTCTGCTTCAGTGTAGATCATATCCGGGCAATTCTGCCATAAATAAAAGTATAGGAATAACACCAATATATACATTAAACAATGAGATCATTCCTTATATATAAAATTTAAAACAAAACAGAATTCAGTAAAAGTAGGTCTGCCTTGGATCTTTTAGGTGGATTACTGAATTATTAAATTAGGGAAACATCCTTTTTAATAAAATATTAGCTCCACTGCATGGTTCCCTAATAGGTCTCCAGCAAAGCTGCACACATAAGTCAAGCTCATAACAAGTCTAGTGCTATAAATCCTGATGAGCAGGTACAGAGGATGTGCTCAAACAGTTCTCAGAGAACCATCATCTATAAAACAGTTAAGCACTGTTGTTCAAAAATGCTGACTTTAGCACTTAGAGATCCTATATAAGTATACGCCCACTATTTTAAAGCATACATGCAAACACACACCCAGAGAAAAGGATTTTTAATACACCAAAATATTAACTATAACCACCCCCAGGAAGTGGAATTGTGAATGTTTTCAGTTCCTTCAATGGGAAGAAATGAGTTGAGCATCTGACTACAATGAGGTTGTGTGGGGAAAGAAGGGGAAGAAAAGGAGGGACATATTCCTAAGAAAAAAAGGCAGGTGACCAGATCTAATTCCCTTGGAATCATGTCAATAACCTAATAACCACCTCATAAATAAACTGATGGTATTACCTAGGAAAGAGTCTTATAGAATGCTTGCAACAGGATGTCCCAAATTTAGGACTGATTATGGCGAGCGAATGTAGAATCTATAAATTTATGGAGCATGGCTTCCTGTAAAATACCACCTAAGATATGCTATTGTGTGGCTACAAAAGGAAGATGTTTCAAACCTGAAAACATTCCCTATGTGAGAAACCTACGCACATCACTTAGAGATCTCATCTATTATTGTGGATCACAGGGCATATGTGTTACAGGAAGGAAGAACATGGGTAGGTGCATTCCCTGCTCTTCTGTGGCTTTCAATTACAGGTATCCATTAACCCTTGAACAAAGCATGTTAAGTGAACTCATGAAGTTCAGACTCATACTATTCAGCAGTCAGCTGCTTTTCTAGTCTTCTATTGGGAATCTGCATATGTTGAGGACCTTCTTAAGTTATACAGAGATTTTCGACCATGCTGGTAGTCCGTGCACCTCTAACCTTTGTGTTGTTCAAGGGTCAATTGTAATAGTAAGGCTTGATAGAGAAAGATTTTAATATTTGAACTAGCACTCCAATTCTCTGTATTGGCTCACTCATACTTTTAAATGGTTTCCATAATTTCTCCAGAAATGTCATAAAATATGTCTTTGAAGTATCAGATTTTCTTAGAAGTAGAAAAAATGAAAAAACACAAGGCACACTTAGTGTCTGTTAGAAATCAGTACTGGAACCTTGTTCTCTAGACCTCTGCACAGGCCTTAGCACACCGTACATGAATCTAAATGAATCCAAGGCAAGCCAGCCACCTACCTTTCACTCTTATCGTCTTTCTACAATGTGACTTTCTTTTAAGTACTAATACATAATCTCCAGTATTTTAATGTATTTCCTTCCAGACTTACCTCTAAGTACATGTATAGTTTTAAATGTCCACAACTGAACTAATTTCAAACTATGGCTAGTACATAGTGTTCTTGGTACCACCTCCATCCAATCTACCTTATGCTCATGTCAAATATATCATAGAACACAGTATTCTAAAGATTGACAAATTCTACAAAATGAAGGTTTGACATAAGGAGTTTCTAATCAAAACATAGAGAACAATTTCGAAGCCTCAAAAATCATAATAGGAAACCATTTATGGTAGAATTTTCCTTAGGACTCCTTCATCAATCAACCAGTCAATACTAGGTTAAAAACCTACACATTAAGCATGATGCTAGGTACCAAAGTCATATCTCATTAGAAAGACAATTAAAAATTTTGTGAGTGATTAAGGCAGTATATTACTGAATGATAAGTTACATGAAGCTGATTAATGCACTGGAAATTTGGAGGATGAAGTTAATGAAAGCTAGAATGTTTAAGAAAAAGCTTATGGGATTAGATGAAGCACAGAAAAAAACTTAAAGGCTGAAAAATAGCAGAAGAGACAGATATATAAGGGATATTCCAGGGAAGAGAAACAATAATGAGACATTACAAAAATCTATATATAAAATATTAAAAGCATCCTAAAGTTTAAATCATACTTTTTTTCTCCCCCAAAATTTTAAGTTCTGGTAAAATACCATAACATAAAATTTACTATTTTAATTTTTAAGTGTACAATTCAATAGTATTAAGGTAAAACATACTTTCTAATACATGATATGTAAAGAGACTAGCCTACCACTTAGAGAAAAATATTATAAAAATAATTATAATACAAATTTAGACATGCAGAATAGGGTGAGACTCTGAATACATTTAAAAGCAGGCAGAAGACAACGTATGTACTTAGTTGTAAGCAGAAGTACAACACAGTAAAGTGGTATGGCAGGCAACAGAAGGGAAAGCCACATGTCAGAAGCCAGGACCAAGATGTCACAGTAACCTACCCTAGATATATAGACTATAAAAAATATCAGACCTTAGATATAGATGAATACAAGGTCAGGTCCTAATCCTATTCTGGAATATTAAAATTTTATAGTAAAAGCTTGGTCCCCATTACAGGCCTATACACCTACACCTCAAACATATATGAAAACTTCAATGACATTCATTTATTTTGTTTAAAACAATAACTTTGAGATGTATGCTTTATGTTCAATTTAACTTGATGTTAGTCTTCTTATCAAAAGCATATGTAAGGCAGCCATGTAGGATAAAGGAAAATGGTGGCAAAAATCTGTGATGCCTTGAAAGCCAACCTGAAAAACACTTTCTATAATCAAAAGCTGATAATTATTTTGTCAAATAGTTGTAAAAATACAGATTACAAACATTTATGTGATGAATTACCTAGCCCTGATAAAAATGAAATATATTGTAGTAAAGCATTTTATAAAATTCTTAAGTAAGGAAATTTTTAAAATAAAATATTCATACCTTTATGTCCATAAGAATTTTTGTTTGGCAGATCCTGAGCTACATTTTGGGTATTTGATGCCAGTTCTGTGAATCAATGTAAAATGGAAGGTTTTAACATATCAAAACAAATAAGGTATTTATTAGAAGAGAAACCGGTCAGCAAATTTAACAGAGAAAAGAAAGCATCAAAGCTCAGTATATGCTGTACATCCAAGGTGAGGGAAATTTACTGCAATCCATATTGTGACTCAAGTATAAATTAGCCAGATGGCCCTTGAACGTTCAATTTGCATCAACTACCCTTGTTCTCATTCCTAGGTTCACGAAGCTCCCTTCCCTGTTGTCAAAGACAGAATTCCAAACTATTTAATCGATAATTTTTTTAGCAAATTTATAAATAAGCATTCTGACTATCCTTCAGTCTTTCTACTTTGGTTAGTGCCAGTCTGCCTCTAAGGAATGGATATGACTATTATACTGTCAAGAGTCAGGTTTCTGAGCCTGTAAGACTTAAGGCTGGACTCAGAACGCAACAAGACAATAATACCATTCTGCGAGTCCTCTAGAAAAATAGCCAGCATCCCATCAGCTGAACAGACATCCTTTAATTGTATTCTGCAAAACACATAATTTGCTTATCTAAATGTTTTTTCAGCAAGGAATCTGAAACTCTAAATGAGAATGAGGGGAAGGCAGGGCGGAGACAGGAAACAGGACAGGAGAGGGAAGAGGGGGAACACGAAAAAAGAAAAATAACCATTAACTAATTCAAAATTATGCTTTGACAACTGATTTGAAAATCAGTGATTATGAATAAAACCACTATAAACATCATGTGCAGGTTTTTGTGTGAATGTTTTTCACTCCCCTTCAATAAAAACCTAAAGTTGGGATTGTCAAGAGTGCATGCTATATGTATGCTTTCACACTGGGAATTTATGATTTTGAGTTATTCTGACATCTTCAAACACTTGGTACTCGCAGTTTTCTTTTAAAGCTATTTTAATGGATGCATGGTGGTAACCTACTGTGGTTCTAATTTGTATTTCTCCAATGACCAATGAAGATGAGGGTGTTTTTGTGTGCTTATTCGCCATCCATATAGCTTCCTTTGTGAAACATATGTTCAAATCTTCAGTTCATTTTTTATTCTGAAATAATTATAGATTTACAAGAAGTTACCTTTCATCCAACATCCCCTGATAATTACATCTTTACCTAATCCAAGGTGACTTAGATTTGCTTCTCTGTTTTGTCTAGAAGTTGTGCCTTTGAGTTTCATACATTTAGAGCCATTATCCATCCACCTGTGATTTTTTTTTGTGTGTACAAAGAAAAGATTGTATTTTTTGTATAATGTATGGCACTGAACTGTCTTGGAACCTTTGTCCAAAATCAATTAGCCATGCATCTGTGGGTTTATTTCTAGACCTACAATTATATAATTGATTTCACTCTATGTTTTTGTTCCACAGTCTTGATTACCACGGCTTCAGAGCAAGTTCTTGAAATCGAAGAATGCATGTGAGTCTTTGAACTTTGTTGTTCTTTTTCAAAATTGTTTGGGCTATGCTAGTTTCTATACGTTTCTATGAAAATTTTAGAACCAAGTTGTCAATTTAAACAAAAAATCCTCTGGAATCTTGATTGAACTTGTACTGAACCTATGCATCAACTTGGAGAGAAATGACATTTCAATAATATTGAGTCTTCCAATTCAAAAACATTGAGTATCTTCTTTTTTGGGGTCTGCTTTGATTTTACTCATCATGTTTCAAATTTTCCAACATACGAATCCTGCACATACTTTGACAGATTTGTACCCAAGTATTTAGCATTTTTATACAACTGTAAATGGTACTGGGGTTTTTTTAATTCCAATTTGCAATTGTTCATTGTAGTATAGAAACATAGTGTCTTGCTTTTAGTGTTTACACAACTATGTGAATTTATTAGAATTTACTTACACCTATTCAAAATGGTAAATGTTATATATAAAATACATCTCAATAAACCTCACTTGGAAAACAGTGGGAATAATTTTCATGTGGTGGACTACCATGGATCAATAAATCCAAAGAGGGAGTCAGTAAAAATTAAGCTTCACAATAGTGAGATTTGAAATATATTAAAAATTATATACCTTTCCCTTATTTCTTCTTGACTCTCTCAATTTTATATTTTAACATGAGTTTGTATATTTTATGTTTCCATAGGTAGTCATCTTGCATATGATTACACTTCTTCATAGGTTATTTGTTTTTTTTTGAGGCTACCATTTTTTTTTCCATTTTCTTTGCTGATGGCTTGTAGAAATATACATCTGTTTATTCAACCTCTATCTAGCACCTTTTAAAACTCCTTTATTAATTTATCTAGAAATTCTTTTATGTCATTATCATAAACAATAGGTTTTTTTCCTCCTTTTCCAATTCTCTGACTTTTCTTTATTCCTTATTGCAATGGTTAAAACATCTGGTACAGTGGTGAATAGAAACAGTGAGAATAAGCCCCTTTATCATGTTCCAGAGAAAAAAACAACACATTATCATTAACTGTAATGTTTATAGTAAGTTTTACAGATGTCTTTTATTTGATTAAGGAAATTTCTTTGGATTCTAGATTTGCCCAACTTTTTAAAAATCAGGGATGGGTGCTGGGTTTTGTCAAATGCTTTCCTTATTGAAATAATATGAATTTTCTTTTATTCTGTTAAAGGGGTGAATAAAACTCTTTTTTATTGAGCTATAAATCACAAAGGATAAAATCCACCCTTTTAAAGTACACAGTTGAGTAGTTTTTAGTATATTCACAAACTGTGCAACAATCATGACTGTCTATTCCAGAATATTTTCATCACTCCAAAAGTAATCTTGAACCCATTAGTAGTACCTATTTTTCTCGAACATTTCCAGCCCTCGGCGACCACCAATCTACTTTCTGTCTCTACAAATTTGCCTAATCTGGACATTTCACATAAATGAAATCACACAATATAAACTATATGGTCTTTTGTGGCTGGCTCCTTTCATTTTGCATAATGTTTTAAAGGTTCATCCACACTGCAGCATGTATCAGTACTTCATTCCTTTTTATGGAAAAATGAATATTCCATTGTATAGATAATATACCATATTCTACTTATCCATTTAACCACTGAAGGACATTTGGTTTGTTTCCACTTTTTAGCTATTCTGAGTTATGTTTCCATGAACATTTGTGTGGACCTAAGTCTTCTATTCTCTTGGATATGTATCCAGGAGTTGACTGATTTTAAATGTTGACCTAAGTCTTCTATTCTCTTAGATATATATCTAGGAGTTGATTTTAAATGTTAAACAAATTTGAATACCAGGTATAAATTGAACATGGTCATGATTTATGATCCTTTTTCTATCTTACGGAATTGGTTTCCAGGGTTTTGGTTTAAGACTTTTATATCTGTGTTGAAGAGTAAGATTAATGTATAATTTCAAATGTCAGCACAAAATGTACTGACATAAAGTATCTTCCTATGATCTTTTAATATCTATATTTTTAATTATAATTAATCATTAAAATAATTAATAAATAGTCTCTTTCTCATTCCTACAATTATTTATGCTGCTTCTCCTTCCCTTGATCAGGCCCATAATATATTTACCAATTTTACTAGTCTTTTCAAATTACCACTTATAACTTCTGTTGATCTTCTACAGTATCTTTGATTTCCAGTTCACTGACTATGTGTCTGTGATGATGGCATTGTCATTTTTTGACCAGGGTTCATCTTATATGGAAGTGTCAAATTATGTCTTTATAAATATAATCACAGTATTTAATAAATATTATCATGAACATGTCCTCCAATGAGCTCTATTAAATAAACATGCCAATTACTAAATATCCACCCATGAATTTCAGAAAAGTAATAATCCAAAAACATCAGGATACATAAAAACACGCAAAAAACAATTGTTGCCCCAAACCCATCTATCATCTACCATTTTACCTGGTTAAAATTTAGTGTCTATCACTAGGAATGGTAATTACTTTCAGTAACAAGTTCTTCTCCTAAGAAATTCTATAAATTTCTGACACACTGTCTGGGGGCGGGGGGGGGGGGGTGGTACTTGATTTATTGGGGGGATCACTTCATAAGATACAGCAATGTCTAACCACTATGCTGTACCTGAAACTAATATAATATTGAATGTCAACTGTATATGAAAAAAAAATTTTAATAAATTTTTAAAACATCCCTGACATACTGAGATTTGAGTGGGGGGTTTGTGCTGATTTACTTGGATTAATTACCGCCTCTTCCTCAGAGTGCAGAAGGAAAAAAATCAAATTTACCTTAGGGAGATTTATAAGTGAGAGACTTTGGAAATGTTAAGAACAAGCGAACAATAGTCTCAGAGGTAGGACAGCAGGTTTTCATTATTCTCCATCAGCACACTTTGATGTCATCTTTGTATGTATATTAACAATTCAAACAATTAAAACACATCCCCAACAAGAATAGACACTTACCACTTCCCTCATGTGCACCATTCTGAGCAGTTTCCCAAACTAGTGGTTTTGTCCCACACCCATCTATAGATGGAGAATCTGAATAGTCTGCAGGATTAAACGTCCTGGAGTTTTAAATAAAGAATAAAGGCAAATGAAGCAATCATCAAGTCATAAAATTAACTTTACATCATCTTCCCCCAAACAAATTCTGTTCCTTCTTAGAGACACCATGAGAAACTTCACCCTTCTTCTCCTATTTAATTATAGCTCTCTGGCCATTAGGATACAGATCTTTTGAAAAACAAAGGCTGCTTAGGGACCTTCCATGTACTCTTATATGATACCCCTATTTCCCTAAGTTGCTATCCTCTGCATCCTAAAGCAGGTGTAGAGACATGATCATTCTAGGAAAAATGAGGGTTCTCTGAAAAGCCCTCCTGAAAACTAAACCCAGACTTACATAGTCAATAAGTCTTTTCTTACCAAGTTAGAATCCAAGTTTGGCTTTGAATCTTTTACAACTGATTTTTATGATCCTTGCTGTATAAAAACAATGGTTATAATTTTTTTTTTAAATTTTGTTCATTATCTTTTTTTTTTTTTCCATTGCAATCCCACGATTCAGAGGTCTAACTAGGGCCAAATTAAATACTACCTTTAAATTTTTCACAATAGAATTTTTATTGTGCTATCACCAACAAATTTTGTTTTTAATCACAAAAGACTGTTTTTAAAGGTAAACAGCAAAATCCACAAAATAGTTTAAAGCTACTGGGCTGGACATACATGTTTGTTCCCTGTATTTCCATCCTTCGTCCACAGGGAGCTTGGGCAGAAAATAGAGATGGCAGGAGGTACCACCTGAAAGCAGTGACCCACAACAGTACTGCCCTGAAGTTATGGAGAGACAAAGGGCTTTTCTTGGAACCGATTTCTTTCCCTTCTTGACTGTCATCTACATATGACTTCTGTAAGATGCTTAAAAGCTTTTTTTGTAAAAGTTCAGGGGGAGCTAATGTTTTAGAAGCAGCACAAAGTGAAATAACAAGAAGAAATAATGAATAAACAACTGATTATATCACTTGCATAGTATAATCACCCTTTACTATTATAATTCAGGAAAAAATTATCACTTTTATATAAACATTGCATTTATGTACCATTCAAAGACAACTGCTAGATTTACTAACATTACTTATGCGGTGGTTTTCAGCTAGGGGTAAATGTGTACCTCCCTCTCAGAAGACATGTGGCAATGCCTGGAGACATTTTTGATTGTCACAATTTGAAAAGGGGTGCTACTGGCATCTAGTAGGGAGAGGTCAGGGATGTTGCTAAACATAACACAATGTAAAGGACACCCCACCACATCAACAAACTATCACCCAATCCAAAATGTCAACAGAGCCAAGGCTAGAAACTCTGCTCTAAGGCCTATTATGATACAATTTTATTTGTACTATTTTGCTTTTTTACTATTTTCTAAGTATAGAAAACATCTGACTCACCACGATAAAATGGATATGGAATAGAGGAAGGAAAACCTTAGAGTTTAAAACTAGAGAAGGTACTAACTACAAAAATAGGGTGGTTAAGACTTACCCCATGCCTTGGGTTGAGAATCTTCCTGCCCCTCTCCCTCTGCCACGTCCGAATCCTTTAAAAAATTATAGTATAAAATAGTATTTACATCCTACACAATTATAATTTTACCAACTTCATCCTATAATGCACTTACACAAACAATACTGTCATTGTTCCTAACAGTACCGTCTTTCCCTCCAGTGCGCTCAATCTGCTGGTCGCTACTGACACAGCCACCTACACGGTTATTAATTTAAAAGGAGAGAATTTAATTTTGCTTGTATAATATTTGTGTGTACCAGCTTAACACAAGCAGGTTATTTTTAATATTCTGTGTTTTTTAATACCAGCAAGTGCAAACATCACGACATCATACACCTCTACTATAAAATGAAATGAGAAAAAGAAAGGGGAAATTGCTAAGTTGGAAGTACTATACTATTAAATAGCATTTTAAATACTAGGACTTTGACAATAACCAAAATGGCAGCAAGCAAGAGAACTAGCAAGAAGAAATATTTTTATTCAACAACTCTTCAATTTTTCTTAATCAAAATCCTAAACTGTGGAATACAGTTCTAGATGCAAGAGCTAAATCTACACAACTCTTAGAAGAAAATAAAGAACAAAAGCTTCAGAGCACCAAGTTAATGATTTCTTGGATATGACACCAAAGACAAAGGCAAGAAAAATATACACATTAGAGTTGTACATCAAAAGACATTATCGACAGAGTACAAAGGCAACTCATACAATATTTGCATATCATATATTCTCAACATCACTCTTCATTAGGGAAATTTGATTCCCATTATGACAGCTTACTATCAAAAAAAGAGAGTAAAAATAACACTAGAAGGGTCATGGAGAAACAAACCCTTGTGTAGTGTTTGGTTGGAATCTAAAATGATACAGTTACCATGGAAAACAGTATGGCAGTTCCCTCCCGCAAAATTAAAAATACCGTATGATCCTGCAATTCCACTTCTGTACATATACCTAAGAAAATTTGAAAGTAGGGTCTGAATGAGATATCTGAACACTCATGTTCACAGTATCCTTACTCACAACAGCCAAAAGGTATAAGCAACCCAAGTGTCCCTCGATGTATGAATGGATAAGCAAAATGTGGTATATACATACATACAACGGAATATTATTCAGCCTTTAAAAGAGAAGGAAATTCTGACACATGCTACAACATGGATGAACCTTGAAGACTTGTGCTAAGTGAAATAGGCCAGTCAAAAAAGGACAAATATTTTATGATTCCACTTAAATGAGGTACATGAGACTAGTCAAACGCAGAGGAAGGTAGTTTCCGAGGGGTATATTAACCATACTAATATAACTAACACGTACATTAGTCATGTATAGTTAACTTACCCAACAGTTCAAGTTAAACTATTAAAAATATGACCTTAAAAATCTACCCTACTCCCAGAGATAGGGGAATAGAGGGAAATGTCCTGGAAAGTGGAAGAATTTAATAATGCATATCAATAGCTGCTACTGTAACACTGTCAAAAAGCAAAGGTAAGACTTCATCCAAAGCTTTAACCACAGCCTACAAGAAGGTTGAGAATGAAAACGCTTCACTGTAAAACAAAACAAAACAACTTGTGATGTTATCCATACAATGGGATGCTCTTTGGCCATAAAAAGGAATGAAGTACTGATACATGCTACAACACTGATGAACCTTTAAAACATTAAGCTAGGTGAAAGTAGCTAATCACAAGAAAACCACTATAAGACTCTATTTTTACGATATGTCAAGAACAGGCAAGCAAATCTATACAGACTAGAAAGTAGATTACTGGTTGTTTATTGCTAGGGTGGGGGATGAGGAAGGTAGAGGAATTGGGAATTGATAAAGGCTACAGGGTTTCTTTTTGAGGTGATGAAAATATCCTGAAATTGATTATGGTGATGACTGCATAATTCTATGAATAAAAATTACTGAATTATAAATGGGGTATATTGTTTGGTATATGAATTGTATCTCAAGAATATTTTCTTTTTGGCTATAATGAACACTGTTACCAAAGAAGAGAGCAAAAGAAAAAACACAATAGATTTATTTTTTTTTTAGTTTATTTGAGCCAAACATACAACATGCCAGAAGCAAAATCTCAAACTTTCCCAAAACACAATTGCTCTTGATAAGTGGACCCATTACAACAAAAGAGAATTCATTTCAATGGCACGCATGTGGCAAATGGTACTAACATTGGTTAAATATTAATAGTGCCAACATTTTTAAAAAGGGATTCTGCTAAGAAATCATTAAATGATAACCAACATACTTGAGCCAGAAAGCAAGATGTACATGAAACAGAAGAAAGGAATTTATAAAAGAAATACATATCGAGTTGGCGTCATAGTGTAGTGGTTAGCGTGTCTGCTTTGCATGCAGAAGGTCCTGGGTTCGCACCCCAGGTGGAGCCACGGACCATACCCAGGGTGCGCCAGGCCCCCCAAATGCACCGGGGGCGCCAGGCCCTGGGTGCATGCCGCGAGCACGTAGGGGGAGACACCCTGCCTTCGGAGATCCAATTCTTAAAAAGGGAGACGGCAACATCCGTGGGGCGGGGGAAGGAGATTAAGGAGGAAAAAAATAATAATAATAATTAAAAAAAAAAAGAAAAAAGATACATATCCTAAATTCAAAAATCCTGCAAATTCTCTGGAAAAAGTCAATATCAACTACATATCTCTCTCTCTAGATACGGAAACAGTTAATTCTTACACTCAAGTTATTAATGACAAACAAGCCAAACCTCTTAAGTAGATTTCTGAAAATAAAACACATTATTTACTGTAAATTTTAGCAAGATAACAAATTGTTCTTTCCTATTCCCCTGGCTAGTAATGCTACCAATAACATTGTTTTCTGTGTATATACCATTTCTCTACACTGTTATCTGATACAAACAGCTACTTTCACCTAGCAGCTCAGAGTAAAGGCCCAGGGGCTTTTAAAAGAGAAAAACAAAATTAAAGATTATTATAAAGAAGAAACCAATGTAATGATAAATGCTATACCTTTTCTCCAGTAATTAATTGGCCAATAAAATCATTCTATTCTTTTTGTTACCTTCTGTTTTCCTTTTCTTCCAAGGTGGGCAGTTCAAGGCCTAAAGCCTAAAACCAAGGAGTACAGATGCTATCCATCTTCCTTACCATCTTTTCTATACCTATAGCGACAGTGGCAAATTTGGAATTTTCACTATAAAACTTGTTCCTAAATATACACAATAGTAAGCAGTTTAAGCTCCTCAAACACAGAACTATACTTAAGTTTTCACTAATTATTTCATGGCATATGAAAAGAACTTTACCCAGAACACTCCAAATCTCATGGATTTCTAACAGGTCTTTAACCTCAAAATTAAGTCAGTATCATCCAGGAACACTTCCAGTCATACGGTGGATACTTAATAAATGCGAGCTAAATTCCACATATTGTATACAAAACATGATATGATTTGATAATCAAGTACCTCTAAATGGTCAACATTTATAATGTTCCAAAGGTTTTCACACCAACTACCAGGCTTAGTTCCTAAAAAGCAAACACCAGGACGTTGACAACAACTAAGCGCAACTGCTACTCTCCTCCTCTAAAGGATGTAGTTTTCTCACAAAAACAATTCATAAATACTTTTCCACAAACTTTAAATGTCTTACAGAAAAATTATTTGTTACAAGTATCGCATTGATTTTTGATCCTCCAAATATATACAGCAAACATTCAGAGAAAAATATAGAAAATCTAGGCATAAAAGGGAATTTAACTTTACTTCATTTGCTAGAGTTCATACTTTTCATGCTATAAAACATACTCCCAAATTATATGACTTTTGCATATTAAAAATTATCAAATTCTTTATATATATTATCCAAAAAATTACAGGTTAGCTTATTAAATCCACGCTGTTTCATTTTTTTTTAAAAAACCAATACCATGCAGATAAGGCAAAAATTAAGGAGGGAAGGGGTGACTTACTGAAATTTTAACAATTTGAAATTTTAGCAATTTAATCACAAATGTAGATTAGTGTTCTGAGGGAAAGTCAATATGAAGTCAGTAAGAAGAGCCCACAGGTATAGTCAAAAGAAAAGAATAAATGCAACAGGGACCTTAACAAACACTTTTTAAAGCATGTATTTCTTTTTTAAATACACTTTAAAATTTGCCTGCTAACCCATAGAGCAAAAATAACTGGAAAGAGAACAATCAACTGTTTTAAGGCTAATTCAAACACACTATAGAAGAGTAAATTAAGACATTAAATATCTTACAACCCAGCTTCTGGGAAGGAACATGTTGCAGAAAGCAAAGAATGTGTATTCTTTAACTATGAATGTGATGTAAACTATTAATCCTGCACCATTATTCACTTACTATCAAACTAGACTTAACTAATATTCACTGAGCAAAATAATTATGTTTTTATGCATATTGGGTACTATACAAATGTTTTTCCCCTCTTGCCCTGTGCTAGACTTTGGATACTGATTCAAAGAAATCTCCAAACACAGACCACTACCTTCAATAGCCCTGATTAAATATATTTAAATACAGGTGTTATGATATAAAAACTATACCACACTAAAGTTTATTTATATGTGGGGGAGGGTAGACTGATTTTTTTTTTTAAGTCTATGTGGGTTTATAAAGAGTTAATCCAAGTCTCTTACCCAATACTTTACACCCTTTCTAAAAGTAAACATGTTTGAATTAGGGATTTTAATGCAAGCCAGTATCATTTCTAGATTTTACTTGGTTTGGCTCCTTTCAATCCATAAAAATAGTTCCCAGTGGACATGGTTTCAAGGCTACCCACTTGGTTAAGTCCTTCCACTTTTCCATAATGGAAAGCTATTTATTTACCTCCACCTCTAACATAAAGAATTTGTCATTCTTGAGAAAGGAAGGAGGCAACAAGGCAGATAACCACCTATTATTATCAACTCAGACTCTCTCCTCCCTCCCTCGGTCTCCCTGAACAACCCAGGTTCCAGAATAAGACAGAACTACTTCAAACTCTAACCAAATGATCTAGTTCTCTCATCTGTAAAATGAGAACAACAATAATCCTCAGAGGGTTTACTGAGGAATTAAAAGAAAATGCATGGAAATCACTAGCAAAATCCTGCTACAAAAAAAGCACTTAGCGTAAATGTCGGCTATTATTTTTGTTAAATTTCTTTTGTTAAATGTTGGCTATTATTTTTGTTAAATTTTGTTAAATTTCTCACAGAAAGAAAAACATTTCAGAAACAGGTAATTCTAAAGACACGTAAACACCACAAAAACTCATTTCACTAAAAGAAAGTGCTAACAGACCTAGCTATAGCCCTCAATATTGGAGAGAGAAAGCAAGGTCCAACACTTCCCCTGAGCAGACTATTCTTGCCACAAAGAAAATCACAATGTGGAATTATCTATGTCGCAGTACCCATCTGGAAAATTCTGAGAAATCTTTTAAAAACTAAACTGTAAAAACCAAAGTAAAGATGTTAAAAATTTCAGTTAAATTAATTCTAAACCCACTGATAAACTCACTAAAAATGAAAAACTCATTAACCTGAACATCACTAAATAAAAAGGAAGACATAGAAGTACCTTCTGATGCAATGCAATATAGATACACAACACCACCCATGCTTATCTTAAAAAGTGAGCATGAATTTAATTTTTAAAGTTACATTTACAGTAAACATGAGGGCTACAAAAACAAGCTAAATGACACCAAAGAAACAAAAAGACAAATGTAGAGTGTGAAACATGACATTCTATAGGACAAATCACATGGTTCTGACGACAAATCAATTATGGAGAAAAAAGTGAAGGTGCAAAGATGGGGAAGAACTACTCCAGATTACAGAGAATCAAAATATGTAATGTATAAATCTTGTTTAAATCCCGATTCAAAGAAATCAATGATGAAAAGACATTTTTTTAAACATCAAGGAAATTTAGGTATGCATTGAGTATTAGATGATAACTAAAGTTTACCACAATTTTTAGGTGTCAAATAGCATTACAGTTACATATGAAACTGTCTACATTTTTCAGAGATGCTTACCATAGTTATTAGGGGTAAGTGACCCAAAAAAAATCTACTTTAAAATATTTCTGCAGAGAAAGAAGGAAGAAAGAGACATATAAAGTAAACATGGCTAAAATTCTTAAGCATTGTTGAATAAGAATAAGGGACCATGGAGTTCATTTAACTACTCTCTGCACTTTTTCTATGTTTAAAATTGGTCACAATAAATAAAGGTTAGAAAAGGGAATTATAATTAAAATCTATTTGATAATTTCAATATTATTTTAACTGTGCCTGGCAAGTTTGTATACAATTTTCTCTTTTTCTGGAAATCATTTACCTTTGCCCCATATAGTGGAAGCTAAATGATAGTTGGATGAATGAACAGCCAAGGGAGTTGACAGTATTTGCACTACCATTTCTCCCACTATATAATGTTCATTTGAAGAAGAGTCACAACTGCATTGAACAATGGATCAAACACGTCAGTCAATTCAGGCAGCTCCTCCACTGAATCAAAAGAGAGTCTGCATATTACGTCATGTACTTCATTTTATAACCCTGAGAAAATTCATTTGCAACTCTCAAGTATATGTAACTACATTCTTAAAGTGATTTAATGACATCCCAAATTAATAAAATGTAAAGAAATAATCACTAACAGAAAACGGGGAGGCTGGGGGGTAGAAATCAATGGGTAAATTTTAATTTTAAAACCAGTGAGTAAAACACATTTGTTAAAGTCCAACATAAGAGAATTAATAATGACATTTTGGTCAGAACTTCAAGTTTTAAATTATTTATATAAAGTGTCTTCTCAGCTCATTTGAAAACAACCAATAGGTTTCCTCAAAATTACAAAATCCAAACACTTCATTTATAGGCATCAGTAAATAAATCAAAAGATTTCAGAAGAAAAACCATTTGTTCAGAGTACACTGTCATGCCTTAGTCAGAGCCCAGGATAGCAACAGACTGTCTGCTTCTTCAATCACAATCATCTCCTTTCCTCTTATTCTATCTTACCTCTACCACGAGCTCGCTTGCTACGGTCCGAAGGCTTGTCCCCTTGATTGCAATCAATTCCATTCTCCTCACCTCTATCTACAGAAGAAAAGAGTACCTCTTACACATAATCATACCAGGCAACTATTAAAGGCAAAAACAAATTTTTTTTTTTTAAATGCTAAAATTTAACCAGAGTTCAAAAACATAGGAAAAACAAAACCAAATAAAAGTGGCTCAAAACTGAATGACAGCACATCTTACTTAATTCATAGGTAAAAATTCTATTTAAAAAAAAAAAAAAAATACCACTTTTTCTTTCTTCTATTTGGACTTCCCCTCCTCTAAAATAAGTTTACTTCAAAAAACCACCTTTGTTATTCAACTATGTAATACACCACAAAATTTGCTCATTGGTTAGGTTTAAGGCCTGAAAAGGCATGGAATAGCAAAATAACACCACCAAGGAAACACTGAGTTATTGGGGAAATATAAGTGTTAGAGACAGGTTTTTATAGGATACTGTCCAGAAAATGCCAACTGTCTTTTTTTCTCCTCATCCTATATTGGCATTAATGATTCTATATAACAAAGAAATTTTATGAGCCATATTGACACAGCTTGCTGACCTCATCTCTTTCAGGGCTTAACTCCCATGAGTTGTCAGTGAGGCTTTTCTTAGTGGTCACTCTATTTAAATTTGCTAGACCTCTTCTTAGAAAACCCATCTCTCTGCCTTCCTCCCCCTACTCCCACAGCTCGATCCCTACATAACACTATTAAAATATTAATATAAAATGTTACTTTTTTTATTGTTACATCTCACTCTACCTCCATTAAAAGGTAAGTTTTAGGAGGGCAAAGATTTCTGTTTTATTCATTGTTGTGTGCCTGTAAGAGTACCTGCTATATAGAAAGCACTCAACAAATATCCATGGAATTACCTAGCAAAAGTCTCTAAAGTGGTATGTTAAATACATAAATTTTATTTGTTCATAATTTAGCTACTTTGGTATGTCTGTACAGCATATCATATATGTTGTTTTAGGTAAATGATGCCAAAACTTGAGTTGAATGGAAAGTACTGAGAAAATCTTCCTTCTTCCACAACTTTCTGCTTATTCTAACACTTGTCTATACCATGAGTATCTGTACGTGAAGAAGAATAAACAGCTTCATCTATCAGTGAATGAAAAACCTCTTTTAAAATTAGAGGATATGCTTGATTCACAACAGAAGGCAGTCTTAAAACACACAACACAACTAACTATCTACAGCCCAGGTCAATGCTGATATGAAATTCATCAGTTAGGCTTCTAATGAACTACTTAGTTGTAGCTCATTACTAAGTGTTAACTATAATAACGAATGTTGCACTGAGGAAGTAGATTTATGGGCAGTCATAGGAACACTCTTTCATCTTTTCAGTATGCATGAAAATTTCATCATAAAAAGTTGAGGGAAAAGGTCTATACTTACACTCTCTCCCACGATTGCCACCTCTTCCCTTCCGACTGCTGTTTCCACGTCCACGACTCACTTCCCTCTCATTTCTCTTCTCTCTATTCTCTTTGTTTTCTGAACTTTCTTTTCCAAAATTCTTCTTCTTCCCCCCTACGGTCTCCCATGAGGTCTACCGAAGATAAGAGTTGTCATTCAGAGTGGTCACTGAAAGTGTGTACAGATTATCAAGGGTGCATGCATGTATCTTTCAAACCTAATCACCCATGCCTTGCAGCTCACTTGCCTACCATTTTCTTTTCCACATAGTTCTTTCTGATGATAAGGACAGCAAAGGTCTTGCTTAGCTCCTTTGCTATACAGATTACAGCAACTAGCTAAATTTACAACTACTATATGTTGTCTCACCAGAAAGCCTTTTCCTATGCTGATCTGAAAATAAAGTGTCATTTCCCCAAGCTCTTACTATATGCCACCCCCCACCTACCTCAGTAGTGGGCCTTAAAACTATTAAATACATAGATTAGCTCAAAGATTACAAAGTTACATAAAATGCCCTAAAATCTCGGGAATACAACTTTCTCTATTCAGTTATCCAAAGTAACCATCTAAAAAATTTTAATGTTAGACAAATAAAATTTAAGGTTTTTTAATTAAGTACCCTAAATTTCAACCTCAAAGACTTGTCCCAATGAGAAGTCAAATGATTTATATAACCTCCTTCTCCACCTCTCTAATGGTGACCCCAAATCAAATCATACCATATATTAAAAATTGCTGAGGAAAGAATGAGACACTATGTTCTTGTGAATGTAAGTAGTAGGCTATTAGGGGGTGTTACTAGGAAATCCCAAAATTGGCCCATTTGTTTCTATTTACTTTTTCATAATCTATCTTCTTTCACAAGAGTTGAAATGATTCAATCTATTTGTTTGTTTGTTTCTATTTACTTTTGTTTCTATTTACTTTTTCATAATCTATCTTCTTTCACAAGAGTTGAAATGATTCAATCCCCAAACTACTAACATTGTATATCCAAATAAACATAAGCACTGGAAATTAACAAACTAAAATTAAAGAGATATAGCTGAATTATTTCCAAAATGGGAGAGGCCAGATTTAAAACATTTTTAGTTACAGTGGAATAATCAGATATCCTTAATTCTGGTAAGAATGTATCTATTCTAACCTTCCTGGAAGTCTACTTGTTAACAGCATCCAATTTTTATTTAGTTCACAGCTTTTGACCCAGCAATTCTACTTCCAGGCCTTTATTCAGAGGAAATAATCTGATAATTGTGCAAACATTAATATATAGACAACAATCAGAATAAAATGGGGGGAAATTCCCTAAATATCTAGCTAAGAGATTATCTACTCTAGAATATCCATAAAGGGAGCAGTATATAGCTATTTTAAGAGTGATCCAAGTGTACAAGAGATTGATATAAATTAAGCATGCTATCAGCAAACAGCATATAAAATAGGAATTTTTAGTTCAATAAGAGCCTATCTAATATATATATATGAAAGTTAAAAGTAGTTATATGAGGAAGTTTAATTTGATTTAACCTTTTAATCTGTCTGCATTGCTTTTTAATTAGAGAAATCAATAAAGCTTATTTATTCCAGTAAATAACTCCACAGTATACAAACTCGATTTATTATGTTCACTAACATGACTAAACAAGACAACTATGTAAGATAGAATCCTGTCCTCTTAGGTTAACAACAAGTCCTGGAAAATTTACACACAGTAGAGTCAGCACAAGGTACCTACATATATAATGTATAACGTCTTTATACTGCCAGACCTAAAAGTACTCAATCATTATGAAGGGACAGACTTTCTTTGTAAGACATTTGAGAGAAAAACATCTTACTCCATTTCATTCAGAAAAGAACCCTAAAGCAAGTCTTGGCTCATGAACTCTACAAACACTGACAACTTATTTGTGAGGAGAAGTAGGAAAAGACCTTTAAGAAGCAATTGGTTTAACACCACAGTAAATGCTAGAGAATATCACACATTTTGCACAATAGCCTACAAGCATGCACACAGGCTTTCAAAGTGAACTAATTACAAATTCTCAACGGAACTTCTGTCATCTGTATTTTGCTACTTATAGGACAGGTCTGAAGAAAATCTAAGAAGACTTCACATTTAGTAATCAGAAAAACAGCTTTCCAGGCCAGCCATTCAAAATCACTCTCCTACACCTTCATATTTGTCAAGAACTACTCAACACGAATTAGCTTTTTTTTTTTTTAATTACATTTATGCAAGGGAATGATTTTTCAAAACTATTTTGTCACTCAAAATGCATTATAATGAAACAAAAAATTTAGTACTATGATCATGTTTTCTTTTGTGACAGCTACCTCTACATGAGAAAGACATTCATCTTTAAAAATATCATGGACAATTTCCACTTGACATTTTTCAAAGTAATAATTTTGTTTCAGAAGATGTTGGCACAAAGTAAGGTTAGCCAATAAAACAAGATTTGTTTGCTTTCATGGCTTACTGAAATGTTCTTGCTCCTAGCAAACCTAGGTGTTTACGTTCTCTAGCATCCCCACTCCAATTAATTCTACCCTAGTCAAGAGAAGATATTCCTTACAGCTGGTTAGTCATAGATGCTACAGACAGCAACCAGGTAAGAGACAAGGCAAACAGTGTGAAAGAAAAGATGCACCGCAAAATAATCCTAAACAAACCAGGGTTTTGAAAGTACTTTCCCTCTGCTTCTGGATTTCCCTCACAGCCCCCTTACTTCCAAGCAAGCATACATCTTTTGTGTCTATAGTCAAGCCCTAATTTGCCATTTTCTGATTTTGAAGAAACAAGCCAGATTTGGCTACCACAATGTGACTTCTAGGTTCAAGAGGTAACTAAAGAGACATTCTTTATGTAACATTCAGCCCAGAACCATCTCCTTTGGATTTGGTCCCAAATGAGAAGTTAAAAGTCAATAAACTAGAGAGAGAACTGGACTTTTAAGACTTAAAAATTCACCCAATTACCACGGAAAAGGAATGAAATCTGCTGGAGGTAAAGCGATGGCAACAATAAGTAGTTTCCTGTCCTATCTCTACCATAAAAAAAGAAAGTAGGCCCTCCAATTAATGACTTGGAAATATTTCACTTATTTGGTGTTTTTTTTAATAAAGAGGCAAGTTAAGCCCTTCGGTTCATTTTGAAAATAACAGAGAGTCATTCTACAATGAATTCATTAGCAATGAGGTACACACATTCCCCATATTTTATAAAACCCAGTAAATATATGCCTGTCAGCAAACAAAAGCTATACAAAATTTTATTTCATCATTTAACACGATATATTTTCCCAACAAATTGACATTATTTGGTAGTTTATCATGTGTACCAGTGTTACTGTACATGGAATTTTACGCACAGATGCTATACTCAAATAGTGAAATATTTTCCCAAGTATATAATTATTTAATTACAATATTCACTCTCCTTGTTCCATATTAAGTAAAAAGATATTCATCTTACTTTTGAGCTTGTCAGGGCAGTTCATTTTAATATAGCCTGACCCTAATACGGCCTATCCCTGGAAAATGAGAACCTAATTAAACCTGAACACTGACAAGGCACTTTTTGGTGTGTTCATCTTTGTACTCCTTTTTAGATAAATCATTATTTGTTTTAATCTGCTCTGAAATGGTTTCCTCAATTTAAAAATACAAATGAAATACTGTGCAATCTCCACATAGGAATCAAACGATTAGGGCTAACAACTGCCCGGTGTGGCTTTATTTAGTTGCATCCTTCCTAAAATAAAAAAGATGACCTCTAGTGTGGTCACGGTCCTCAAACTTTACTAAGCTAAAAAAAAAATAAAAAACTTTGCTCCTTTTATATATCTGTCAAACTGTCATAAAAATGTGTCTGTAGAATATTCACACATAAGCAAATAGATATACCAGCAAATCCTGGTTTTCTGTTAGTCTAGAGATATAAGGAGTAGTAAGAGGTGACGATTGAGATGAAGAAACATGAGCAGTGGAGCCAAGAGAAGTTTTTTCAGGTGGTGAAAATGTCCACAGGCCCAGAGAATTTTGGAAACTGTGTAAGGCTGGAGTAGATGACCAAGTTCTCTTTCGAGTCTTCAGATTCTACAACTTCATGAAGAAACCATATATAACAAAAACAGTCATTTCAGGTTAGTGTTCTTTCTGGAACTTAAAACAAATATGGAATGGCACCCATAATTCCCTCCGCCCCCACCCCCATATTAGGTGAAGTTTAAAATGCAATATGGAATTGGAGACAAATCTTAGCACTGCAAATCAATTAATAATACTTATTAATAATCTTACCGTGTCTGAATTCCCTTCCAGCAATATATTGATAGCTTTGTTCACATCCCCATTACAGTCATGTAGGGCCACTATGCATTCATCTTGATTTTTTCCTGTCACTTCCATAAGCTGTTGAAATTATAAGAAAATGGTCAGGAGGACCACAAAATGGCACTTAATATTAATTTTAAGATTCTTCTATATAAAGACGGAAATTATGCAATCCTTCCACATAAAGATGGCCTTGTCTAGATTCTGAGCTTACAATCCAAGAACAGGTTTACCTGTTTGTTTGTTTTTTGTGGCCACCCCAAGTCTTCTCATCGATACTGGCAGAATCAAACTACAAATCAACCCTCCTCTGAGCTGACCAAATATCAGATTAGAATTTTGGGTATCCAAGGCCATAGAACTAAATTTGAGTCCACCTGTTTTACACAGGGACAAAGTTCCCTACACAGGCTATTATTGCTTGGATTAGGACGTTCCACATACGTGTTATAACACCCTAAAGTCTCACAAGCAGAATTCTGCAGCTACCACAAAAATCATTCCAAGATATGCTATGTTCTCAAGCAGCTTCATCAAGGTGCTATGTTTGAAGTAATCAAAGAAATCTCTTTGGTACATTCTCTTTAACAAAGGAGATTAAGCTACTTAACATTTTCATCATAACAATCACAGATTAGGCACAATACAGGTTCTCAATTATTAGTTAACAAATGTATGATTTAAGTATCTGTTATGTTTTAACTGTGTTTAACTATTTTAGCATGTACTAGCTGTTGTTCAAAATAGTTTGACCTCAACATTTGAAGTGATTTCTCTGTGGTCAAAAAACTAATAGCAAAGCTTATCTAGAATCCAGGTCTTCTGATCTCATAAATACAGCTCTTTGCACTATGCCGTTCTCTCATTTCCTCCCTATAATACTACACAGCAAAAGCTCTAAACACTCTAGGGTCCCCAACCCCTGGGCTGTAGACCAGTACCAGTACATGGCCTGTAAGGACCGGGCTGCATAGCAGGAGGTAAGCAAGCCGAGCTTCATCTGTATTTACAGTCGCTCCCCAGTGCTAGCATCACCGCCTCAGATTATCGGGCATTAAATTCTCATAGAAGCACTGGTCCCTGGTGCCAAAAAGGTTGGGGACTGCTGCTCTAGGGCTTTCCACTGCTTCGGTCTTTGGATATCTACTAATAATATCAGATTTTTATCAGTGATCTGTACGAAACCAATACTTGTCACATGCAATTGTTAAGACTAATAAAATATCAAAATCCCTCTAGTGATTGGATTAGTTAAGAGACAGAAGTAAAGTTAGCACTTAACTCTGAACTCTGCTCTTTTACTGTGTATCTGCTATGCTATTCAGATAAAAGGCAATATGTAGTATGTCTCAAACTGTACATAAATCTCATTCCAAATAATAAGTTCTATAATTTTTAATAAGTACTTTCTGTGGCCTTCCAAAAATATTACCATTAGTCTGATGACAGCAACCAAAAGTAAGAACAAAGCGTTTATACATTAAAGGGCTAAAGAGTTCACTATGGGACGTTCACTCCAAGGAACAATTACTGGTATACCCTCACCCCTACCAAGGTTTGGACTGAGGTAAGAGTTATAATAGCTCGGTTTCCAGAATCTTGAAGGGAAAAGAAGTCTTATCAGGAAAGAATATGAAATTAAGATTATTAACAAGTCCTCTCAATAAAGTTCTAAATGCAGACATCATCTTAAAATTTAATTTTATGCTTTTTCAACATATATTTGGAATTACCACGTTTGAAAGAGCAATTCAGTTCTTAACATTAAACAAAATTTTCTGAAAACTTGCCAAAGACTAAATATACTTTATATACACAGGTATAAACAATGCCAACGTGCTTTCAAAAAGGCTAGCTCATTGTTCACCTTTAACATAAGTAACTCAAAGAATCTACTACAAAAAAGATGGGACATACTCAATTTCTTCATTCTAGCCAGGTATTTAATCGTAAATTCAAAATACAACTAGTTGAAACTAAGCAAGAAGCATACTTTAAAATTAAAATCTCAGTAAAATTATTTTTAAAGCATAATAAAAATAAATACAAAAATGATAGCATCTTTGCTAGAAACATACCTGTTTAACTTTAGCTTCAAACTCTGTATCATTTTTATCAAAGATCACTTGAGCGAGACGCATCTGTTCAGCTGTTGCCTGAAAAGTACATATAATTGTTAAAGATTTAAGCATGAAAAATATAAGTTAGATGCCGAAATCTGATGCAAACAGATAAAAGCTCTCAAGGGCTCCAGCACTATGGTAATAGAAATACTGATTAACTAAAAAAGAACTCTGAATTGAGACTTCTCAAACGCATACAACCTGTTCCCATAAGGTAAATAAGTACCAAATTAAATAGCATAAAGGTCCCAGTCTCTTGGCCAAATGACCTAACTAACGTTCTTGTTCATCCTCACTGGTCATGTGACTCATCTGAATTTTCTTTCACCTATGGAGATGGGAATAATCAGCATAAGAGAAAGTGAAAGATCAGGAAGCACTGAAAAGGACTGCCAGCACACTGGCTCAGAACCAGCCTTGCTGTCAGAAGAGCAAAAAACTCTGCTATCAACTCTACAAAGGTATCATGGTCACTTCTGAAAAGACTATTTTTCTAAATAAAACTGATTTTCAAAGTTACTCTTTTTTTAACCACAATTTAAAAAATGGTTTTAACAAAATTTCTTAAAAAGAAAAGGAAACTTTCAAACACTAGTCACCTCTGCAGAAAACTCTTCCAATTGCTTTTTTCACTCAAAATCTTTTTTTAAAAAATCGTATTACTGAATTTTTGAGGTTTCGGTCTGTGGTATTTCTGGCAATAAAAAATGAAAAAGGCATTTAAAAAGTTACTCTTTTGTGCAGCGAGTTAATAGGAATATACCAATTTCATTTCTTAGCTTTGACAAAGGTACCATGGTTACAGGGAAACTAGGTGAGCGGTATGTATACAGGAACTCTGTTCTATCTCTGTGCAACTCTGGTAAATCTAAAATTCCTCCAATAGTTTATTTTTTTCAAAAGTTACTAGTTCCAACATAAATAAAGTTAAACAGTTCAAATTACTGAATGATCCCCACAGAAGCTAATAATGAAAACTTTTCTTCTCTGCTTTAAATACATATATATTTCAAATAATCTCAACATCCATGTAGGTGGGTGATTATACAAGATCCAGCTAGCTTTCACCCGTTTCCTCCAACCTAATGGCCAATCACTCCGTCCCAACCCATGCCTGCCTGTTGTGACCTCAGCTGAAATGCTACAGAGCTACTTCATCACAGCCAGAAAAATGTTTATACAGAAACTGTGTCTACACATACTGCCAACTTCACCTCAATGCTACCCAGTGTATATAAGGACCTTACATACGTTCTCACTATACCTACCTGCACATCAATCATTTCCCTGACCCATAACCAACTGAGAAGTCCCAGTGCTTCAGCCAAAGGACCAAAGGCATGAAATAACTGAATGAGGTAAAAGGGGAAAATCAAAGAGGAAAATGAACTCTGTAAAGATGGCACTTTCCGCCATACATTTGTGTTTGGCAACCTTCTATTAATGAAAGCAAACCATTGCTGCCCCTGGTGCTGAAAACCTACATTATTAATTTTTGCCCACTTTCCCTAATACTAGTATTTTCCAGTCTCTGAGTCTCAAACCTAAAAAGTGTACCTTACTCGTATTCATTCAGCCTTGCTCCATTCCAAGCACACTAATGCTCATTACTTTCCACGAGTAAATGTCCTTAAGTTACAAAATTTTGACACATCCCACAAGAAAAGCCCCTAAGGTAACCATCTAGTACAAAAACTATTTATTTAGCACTTACATATTTTTCTGTGATATCAAAAACAGAATACTAAACATTACTTCGTAGGGTACCACACACATACATACAAACACACACACACACCCTTACTGTGACTATAGCACAATATTTGTTGGCTGCCTAACAATCCACTGGATAGGTCCTGCATTTCACTTACTAACAAGATTTTCATTACTACATAAACACTACAGAGATCAATTTTATACCTAATTTGTATATATATATCCATGACAGCTTTCTTAGAATACAAAGATGTGAAATAAATGCCTAGAAGAATGTTAGAAGGAATCTCACACCATATGCTCAGAAATATTCTGCACAAAGCCTGCAAAAATTTATACTCCCAGCAGTACAAAAGAGCCTGCTTCCTCAAATTTTTCCAACTTAAAAAAAAAAAAAGCTAATTTAATCAATAAAACAGTTCCTGTTTGGTTTAACTTTTATTTCTTAGATCACTGGTAAGGGTAAACTTTTTTAAATGTACTTACTAATATGGCAATGATAAAAAGACTAAGAGCTACACATCATTTTGCAACCAACAGAGTAAAGATTAGTTCAGAAAAGAATAATCAATAAATGCTAATTTTAAGGGGGGAAGTTTTATGAAGAACAGGCTATTTACACATAGTCTCAAATGTCTCCACAGAACTTCTTTTTCAGTTGCTAGACAAAACACAGTAACAATAAATTAGAATAGGCAAAACCTGGAATGAATGATCATAATCAACATCCTTATGTGACTCCACAAGCGGTACTCTGCAAAATACTCAAGGTCAGTTATGTAGTATTCCAATCAGAGTTCTATAACCTAAATATACTCATGAAGAAACGTAAGACACAATAAAATTGAGGAACATTTTATATAATAACTGGCCTATATTTCTTCAAAACTGCCAATATTATGGAAGACAAAAAAAGCCTGAGAACTGTTCCAGATTAGTGGAGACTAAAGAGATGTCAAATAACTACGATGTGATGATTCTAGAAGGGGCAAACATGCTATAAAGAACATTACTGGAGTAACTGACATTATTGGAATAAGTAAAAATCTCACACTGACAAAACTGGAATATGAACCATAGATAACATTGTAGCAATGCTAAACTGAAAAAAAATCGATAGTGAAACTGTATGTATAAAGGAACATCCTTGTTCTTAGAAAATACACTTAAATCTTAAAGGTAAAAGGCAAAATATATTTAATAAACTCTCAAATGGTTGAGAACAATAAATAATGCATGAGTGTGTGTGTGTGTGTGTGTGTGTGTGTGTGTATGAAAAAAATATGACAGAGCAAAAGTGGCAGCATGTTATAAATCTGATAAGGGGTATATAAGAGTTCTCTAAACTACTCTTGCAACTTTACAAAAAAATCAAAATCCTATGGATAACAATATACAACAAAACTAGATGACAAGGTATCTCTCTCACAAACCCCAAAATACAAACAAGAAAAACCAACAACGGATAGAAGTTGTGCCACTTGAAGTAAGAAGAGGCAAGCACTGGGGTGGTCTGAGTGGTTTAAGAACAGGAAAACGTAGCCACTCTGAACCATATTGTTGTCTAAAAGTCAAAGAAAACTCATTTTACATAAAAATGAGCAAGAGAAAAATAAAGGCCAAATCCCATACAAAGTTATTGTAAGAAAAAAAAGAATAAAGAGCAGGATAATATCCCTATAGTCAATGAAACCCACTTAACCAAGTGGTTAAGAGGTATTCACTGGAAAGTAAAGTGAGCCAACTAGAGAACAGAAGCTGGCATTGTAGGGCTCCGACAACTCCAATAGTAAGCTAAGTGCCCAGATTGCAAAAGGTTTCAAGAGGTTGGGGTAGTTACCATCATAAACTCTTGAAACTAACCAACTAGGACTCCTGTCAGGAGAAAACAACTAGGAGTTGTTTTCTGAGCCACAGACATAGGGGGAAAAAAAAAAAGACCAAAAGTGAGGGAAGAGAGCAGAGCTAGGAAATCTCAGAAAGCAAGATAACATAATTACATAGAAAAAGAGGAAACATTCCAAAATTGGAAACGCTGTCTAAAAGTCTAAGTTTTCTTGAGCAACAGAAAAATAAAGGTCAAATTCCATACAAAGTTATTGTAAAAAAAAAAAGAAAAAGAAAAAGAAAGAAAAGGAGCAAGATAATACCCCTATAGTCAATGAAAGCATGCCAAAAAAAGTGCCTAGAAAACAAAAATGGTCTTCTGTTTCAAAACGTACTGAAAGATACTGAGCGTGAAGAAAACCATGAGACATAATAACATGCATCTAAGTTTACCTAGCTCAAAAATGAAAATGACAACTAAATCAAAAGAAACACAAAAATAAACTTTTATGTGAAAGGGGAAAATATTTAAAGTAAAAAAGAAATTTTAAAAAAGAAATGAAAAGAATGTGAGAAAAGAAAGCGCCGAATATTGAATATAGGCAAAAGACAACCCAACCTGAACCTGAGGATAATACAAATCTCTGAAGAAAAAGACAGAAAGAGAACAACGGTACAAATGCTTAAAACTAAAATTTAAGAAAAATGTTTGGAAAGCAAATAAAATGTTTAAATATGCGAAAGAAAACACTCTGTATACTTAAGAATATCAACCCATAACAGCCCACACTGAGACATGTTCCTAGTAAAAGAGTTGGACTCTTAAAATGAAAATAGCCATTGGGTATGTAGACAGAACAGGCAAGAGACTTAATACAGGAAAGAAATCAGAGTATCAATAAACATGTCAAAAGCAGTGCTCTGTGCAAAAAAAATAAATAAAAACAGCATTTAAGATAATCAAGTGAAGAAAATATGAGCCTAACATTTATAGCCAACAAAATGACTTTATATTCAAGTATAAAGGGCATAAACTGTTACCAGCACCAAAAAACACAGGGATTATTCCCATGAGCCTTTCCTGAGTAATCAACAACAGCACTGGCTTTAGACAACCAGAATGACTAGATATGTTGATGTAAGTATTAATGGTGACTATTAAGCATATACTTATTATAGAAATAAAAGTAAATGATGTCTCAAAGGGAGAATGTATGGTATACAATGGGTATATAAACAAAGTATGTAGACATAGTACTATTTAAAAAGGAGGGAGGTGGGGAATCTCTGCAACTTCCAGATGGCTTGATGGCTGATTCAGGTGCACTGGGTCCCAGAAGTTGTACCTGAAGCAGTGGGTACACCCATCTGTCCTACAGGCTGGCACTGGCTGTTGCATTATCATTTTTTCACATAAGGGCTATTTATCAAATAAAATATGCTTTCAAGGCTATTAATTGAGGTGGCCTTGTATTAAGACTGCCACAGGGAAAAACCATGTAGTGACTGTCACAAAGAAGAAAGATGATGACAAATTACTGAACTCTAGCAGAGTGATTAATTTATTCCAGATAATCAAAAACACTGGCTATGTAATAGAATAATGGAATGACAGCCGACAGTGGTTCCAGGTAGGGACACATGGGCCAGCAAACAGTAAAAACAAGTATGGTTATGCAATCTGTGCTGTGTAATAGGACTGCAGACACTTCCCATGTCCACACAGAGTGCCTGCCTCTTGGTTGCTGAATGATGTTCACCAATACTGATCAAGACCAAGATCCTCGGGTATACAAGAGTGATCATCCTGCATGTTGCTGTTGTGAGTTTAAAAGCTACTACAATTGAACTAAGCATTTTCCTTGAAATAAGTGTGCAGAAAATATTTGATTAGACATTTGTTCTATCAATTGATTTCAAGGTAAAGCTTAAAATCCTAAATCCAGAAAATTCTTACGGAAACAGAAAATGATGCACTACCTTGCAGCCCAGCAGAGAGAATTTAAACATCTATTTAGTGTGTCAAACTCTGTTGCTGATGACCACAATATTTTATAAAACCAAGCCAACATTTATAGAAGCCTCTGGAATGGAAAAAGAGCCTCTCCTACTTCTTTTTAAAATGTTAAAGAAATAGCTGGGCTCGGGATAAAGCAAAAGAGTGATTTTGGCATATTCTAATTTTACCATCTCCAGTTCTCAGGGAACAAGGATTCTCAGTGTGGAGGTGATAATAAACATGTGATATAAAAGTAGTCCTGAATTTGAACTATCGACATTAACTCATGAGGCATTTTACCTTAAAAAAGTTCTCAGAGCCTTGTCCACTGAAGAGACCTACGAACAATGACCAACTCAGTAATAATAAACATCATTTACCAGACTGACATGTCTAAATACCATTTCCCACTAAAAGATGCCAAGGTTCCTTATGACAATGGCTGATTCTAGGTATAAAGCAGGAAGTATACAAGATAAGTCTGAAATATCTTGTCATATCAATTTATAAAGAAACTATCAAAGATGTTAGGACCAAGTCAAAAAGCACTCAGGAGCCATGACTCATGACTCAAGAGTCATGGGAATGTAATATACGTATAGGAAATAAAGTCAGTAATATCATAATAAGTATAGTGGCAGACGGTTATTAGACTTACTGTGCTGATCACTTTATAAGCTATATAAATGTTGAATCACTATGTTGAATTCACACTTGAAACTAATAACATTCTATGTCAACCACAATTAAAAATAAATTAAAAAAAAAAACAACTCAGGAACCAACATGAAGAGACTTACACTGGTGAAAGATGAGATAATTTGAACTTCAAAAAGGATAACTAGAAATAACTGAAATCCATCAAATGTTTAAATCTATAAATTTATAATGATAGTTTTTAAATACTAGTTATTCACCTTTAAAGGATGATAGATAACCAATTATTTATTTTTAAAATGTTAAATATACTCTTTGAATGTGTGATGGTCATGAAAAACAAGAGAAGGTTGAAAACTATATAGCAGATCAGAAGAGACTAAGGAGACAACCAGTTGGAAAGGATTCTGGAACAGAAAAGGGACCTCAGTTTAAAAACTAGTGAGACCCAAATAAAGTCTATATTTAGTTAACAATATTATTCTCTATCATCTTAGTTGTAACAAATGGTTATGTAAAACAGACGTTGGCAAACTACATAAACCTGGGATCTGATTTTGTACAGTGTGCAAGCTAAGAAAGGTTTTAATATTTTTAAAATGTTAAACAAAAACGAAGAATATGCAACAGATTGGGTGTGGAGTGCAGAGCATAAAATATTTGCTGTGATCTTTTATAGAAAAAGTTTGCCAATACATGACGTAAAATGCTAATATTAAGGGAAGCTGAGTGAATGTTGAAGATCTTTTTGTATCGTTTTCCAACTTTTTGGCAAATCTTACAATAATTCCAAAATAGTGATTCCAAAAAAAGTTTTTTAAAGAAGTAAGTAATAAAGACTACAGTAGAAATTAATGAAATAGAGAATAGAAAAATAAGAGAAATCAAAGAAACCAAAATGTGGAGCAGGGGTGAAGGGTTCAACCAATTGACAAACCTTTAGCTAGACCAACCAAGAAAACAGAAGACTCAAGTTATTAAAATTAAGAATGAAATAGGAGACACCATGACCAACTTTAGAGGAATAAAATAATTATAAGAGAATACCATGATCAAATGTATGCCACCAAATTAAAAAACCTAGACAAAAAGAGACAAAGACAAAAACTATGGAAATTAACTCAAGGAAAATTGAAAATGTATAACAAGTGGCTTAATTAGTCATCAGAAAACCTCCCACAAAGAAAAGCCCAGGCCCAGATGGCTTCACTGGTAAGTTCTATCAAACAATGAAAGAATTAATACCAATCACCAATTCTTCATAAACTCATCCAAAAAAAATAAGGAAACAATTATTTTATTTTATCAGTATTACCCTGATACCAAAAGAAAAGACATTACAAGAAAAGACACACCAGAAAAATATCTCTTATCAATACAGATGAAAAATATTCCACAAAATCCTAGCAAACCAACAACATACAAAGTGGATTATATACCACGACCAAGTAAAGTTTATCCCAGAAATGTAAGGTTGTTTTAACATCTCAAAATTAAAGGATGTAATACACCATGTTAGGAGAACACCAGATAAAACCACATGATCATTTCAACAGACCCAGAAAAAGCATCTGATAAGGTCCAACACCCTTTCATGATAAAAAAAGACTTAACAAATTAGAAATAGAAACTTCCTCAACCTAATAAAAGCAACTACAAAAAACCCAGAGCTAACAACATATTTAATGCTGAAAGATGACTGAAAGCTTTCCCCATATGACCAAGAACAAAACATGGGTGTCTGTTCTAGCCATTTGTACTGAAGGATCTAATTACAGCAATTTGATAAGGAAAGTCCTTAGGCAGTTAGGCAAGGAAAGAATATGTGCATAAACTAATTTCTTAAAGTTTTAAAGTAGAGAGCACATGTATACACACACACACACACACACACACACAAGAAAATGTCCAAATGTAAATAAACCCTTGCAATATGTATGCAAACTTAAGAAAAACATACTAAAAGTATATACAGAATAGGGCCAACAGCAATCTGGACAACACCCATCATGAAATTGTTCATCCATGAAGCATTAGCTTTCTGTAAGATCAAAAGTTCCTATTTTAAAAATTACTAAATCACAAAGTAGAGCTTCTATTTTATTGCTGGGAAGGCTCTTAGAGGTAGTAATCTAGTTCAAGTCTGTACTGTGCCCCTAAGTAACTTATTCACGCTTTTTATGCTGGTATTAATGGCACAGGCCTCTTAACCACCAGGATGCACAGTGTTTAGTATATCAATCATGCTGCCTCCCAGTGAGGGAGGAAGCTATTTTAACAGTCTAAGAATACAATAATGTGGGTCTAGGCTAGCATGGATGCCATTAGAAGAAAGGAGTGTTAAAGATTTTTGAGTGTGTCATTTTATACTTGAAGACTGAGGAAAGTGACTACAACATGTGCAAACTGGGAGAACACAGCCCACACTAGAATTATGGGAAAACTGTAAGAGTCTGAAGTAAAAAAGAGTACACAGAAACATGGAAATGAGAGTTGGGGGCAAAGGTGAAAGCAGTCGGCAATACAAAAAGAAAATTACCAGTACTCTAAAGCAGGCAGGACGTCCGCACCACGAAAACAAAATAAAACCGGCAGAACTTTCTGGGATGAGGATGGTGTTTTATATCTTGATAAAGGACTAGGTTATACAGGTATGTGCATCCAACAAAAAATGATCTCATACACTTACTATGTACCTGTGTAAATATCACCTTAAAAAAAAAAGAGAGACCTAAACAAATATTATCATTGATGATAATATACACTAAAGTATTTAGGGGTAGAGCATATAGATGTCTTTAATTTACTTTGAAATGCATCAAAAAATAAGATAGAATAATGGATAGCCAGTCGGATGTGATAAAGCAAATACAGCAAAAAAGGTAACTGTGAGTATATGGGTGCTCGCTGTACAACTCTTTCAACTTTTTTTATTTCAACATTTTCATAACAAAACGTTAGGGAAAAATTGACAGATCAGAAGCAGCCCTGGGGAAATTCAAAAAGAAAATGTGAAAGGAAAGAAACCAATGTTAAACAAGTGCTAAAATAAAAAGATTAAAGGGAAAAAAATTCAAGAAAGTGAATCACAGACCACTTGTGGACACTCAATCACTATACTATATTATGTGCATTAGAAGAATGAGTCTGATTCAAGACACATCTCAGACAGAAAATAGAGTATATAGAAATGTCACAGAATACAAGATAGACCAAAGTCAGGGACTTTGGCTGTAATATCTTTCTGATAAAGGGTGTAGGATCAATTAAAAGTAATGGAACAAGGTGGATAAACAGTCACAAATAAGAGTTCTAAAGGCAGCAATATTTAAATCTGAAAACTGCCTGAGAATACAAGTTACAGAAACAAAGAAAGCTTCTCCTGACTCTATTAAAATGTCTTATATTAACAGGAAGACACTCAAGTTGATAGACTTTCACTAAAGATTATAAGCAGAATACTTATTAATAACAACATTTTGCTACATGCCAACAGTCTGAAGCTTCTACATATTTCTATATTTTTATTCTGATACTGTCACACCCATACATTTCTAATTGTAAAGTCACTATTACTAATTTATTCGGACTTAGCTCTTTTGGCTCAAGTAATATGACTTGATTATTGCATTTCTCTTCAGTGGTATCATCTGTTTTATTCCTAAAAGGGTATAGATCATCTAGACATAACTTCTGAAAGCACAGCTGATACACTTAACAGCTGTTTAACAAGTACAGTATTGTAATACTAGCATAGCACATTAATGAAATATAAAGCATTTTAAATCAGAACTTTAAATATTTTTACCTTTGCCCTAATCAAGAAGAAAATTAAGTATTTGATAAACAAAGTGCCAAACATAAATTAGAGTATGGTAGGAAAGTTGCCAGGCTGAGCTCTAAGTGACAAGAGGTCTGTACAGCTTGTGAAATCAGAGGAATAAGCAGAACCAACTGGCAATTCAAAGTTAAACAAGGTTAGTGCACCCTTCCCTACATCAAACATTAGTGACATATACCACACAACTGTCAAGTTGAAAAAAAAAAAGTCTTGCCAAGAAAAGAAGCATTACTAATCTCTTCCTCTGGATCTCTCTTCCATTCACTTGGCTTATACTGAGCTAAGCTACTTTCACAATAAAGAATGTGTTGATAGCTTTTCTAGTGGAGCCAAATGTTTTCTGTTTGATCTCTCACCCAGAAAATTTGAAAAAGATGATGAAGTAGGATTATTTTTTCAAGTCATCCTTATGCCCATCACACAAAGGCAAACATTTTTAATATAGTCTACTAGTTTTTTTTTCCTTAAATGTCTTAACAATTGTACTGTACTATAAGTATAATTTTGTGTCCTTTCTCAGTTGATCAGAAACCAGGCATTTTCTATCATGAATTCAAATATTATTAGTCACCTTATAATTTATGTAAGATACGCAATAAGAGTAAAGGTTATCACTTCCTGACTATACCTTACGCAATTTCTAATTCTTCAAACCATCCTCTGCAAAGAATATAATATACCACTTAAAAATTTTAAAAACAAGAATTTTCATCTCTGTACATGGTACTAGAGAAATACTACTTTAACCAAAAGATAAAAATGATCACGAGTATATAGGACAAACCTATGTTCCGTTAATCATGATATGACGCATTAAGGACAGACTATCACTTCTGGGCTATTTCTACCAAAAATGCACAACCCTAATCATGACGAAATATCAGACAAGCCAAAATTAGGGCATTCTACAAAATAACTGGTCTATATTCTTCAAATATGTCAATGTCATGAAACAGAGGAACTTCCACATTAAAGGAGACTAAAGAGAACTGACACCTAAATATAATGTTAGCTAAAAAGGATATTATTAGGACAATCAGTAAAAGATAAATATGATCTAGAGAT
This sequence comes from Pteropus medius, assembly GCF_902729225.1. Lineage (NCBI taxonomy): Eukaryota > Metazoa > Chordata > Mammalia > Chiroptera > Pteropodidae > Pteropus > Pteropus medius. The sequence continues at coordinate 1,279,644 of NW_024346150.1, read as the reverse complement.
TAAATACAGAAGTGATTTCCTGCTTTTTGATAATTGTACTCTTACGTAAAAGATGGTCCTTGTTTTTTAAAAAACACTGTACACACTAAAGTATTTACAAGTGGAGAAGTACCACATCTGCGATTTATTCTCAAGAGGTTCAGGGGAAAAGGTGTGTGTAGTTTCTCCTTTGTAGGAGGGAGAAAAGGTAAAGTAAAAGTGGTAAAACTTTTAACATCTGGGGAATCTGGATGAAGGATATTCAGGAATAATAATATGTACTACTTTTAACATTTTCTTCTAACTCTCAAAGCATGTTTTTAAAAATCTGAGGTTAAAAGAGATTTAAGTAATTCATCTAATTGGTAAAGTGGCAGACGCAGGGCCCAAACCCAGGTTTATTCAGATTCAAAAGAGCTCATGGTTTTGTCTCTTAAATCCTGCTTCTTCAATAGGTTTTCTCAGAACACCTCTACCATAGGACATTTAGAATTGGGCAATAAACTTCTTACAGGATAAAGCCTTTCTCATTCCTTTTAAGTTTTTTCCTTAGAATATACTTTCCAGAATGGGATTAATGGATAAATGAACATGAAAAATTTTACTAATTCATAATACTATTTTGAGAAATTCACACATTTTTATTTAAAAAAATTAGTAATCTAAGGGTCTAGGAATCCTTCCCACACCTCGGTTAGCAGTTTTTTTTTCAAATTCATTAAAATGAGCCATCCCCAAAGGGCCCATGGAAAAACTCTTAGTGACCACCCTTGGGAGGAAGGGAGCCCTCTCTTCCCCAGTCCAGAGACATTGATTCTCTGGAAATCTGTCCAAGGACTTTACTTGGGTGGGAGACAGGGATAGTTTACAGTCTTGACATTTCATTTATGAGGCCCTCCTTCAAAAGACCACGCTTTGAATCTTAATTTGTAAAAATCTTTGTTTTAATTTACATTTCTGTTATTATTAGCAGGGTTACATCTATGGTTACTCATAACTTGAATTTCTTCAAGAAGAGGCTATATTCATGAAACCAACATTAAGCATTCATCCAATGGACAGTCTTTCTTGAAGAGTTATAAATAAATACTTATCAGGGTAAGTGTATTGAGGAGCAAGCACTGAATAACAGATGTATGTCTGTTGACAGCAAAATATAAGGCTAACCATTTATTTTAAAATGTAATGCAGCAATTAAGTAGAATCCATTCCCTGTGTCCCTTAATATCAAGAGGGCACTTGGGTATGATTATAAAAAGTACACATAATTAGCTATCAAAGTATAGTGAAATAATCAATCTGAAATTATAATGGACTGCATAGGTTTATTTACTTACTTCCATACTGCCTCTGAAAAAAGATTTGCTAACCTAATGAATAACATGTACAGAATGTTCTATTTTGTACCAGGTACTATGCTTAGCATTTTACTTGGATTGTCTCACTTCATTTAAAATAATATAAACAAACTGAGGAGGGACTATTTAACATTGAAGATTTTATACAAATGGATCTTATTAAATAAAAGACATCTAAGATTAAAACACTCTTCCTAGGTAACAATGCTTGAAAGAAAAGGAAGCTTTTTGGAACTCTCTTATAATTTAGATCTCTCTCCATTTCAACATAACATTTCTATATATACTTTTGATTTTCATATTATTTTCCAGGAACACACCTAGATTAATAATTTAAAAAAGTAGATGGCCTAGATGATAATAGGTAGCAGGAAAAGTTAAGGATTAAATAAGGAATAACATCCAACTGTACCTGAACCAATGATATTTTCTCTTTCCTATTATATACTATCTACTTTTTAAAAACAAGGTTTAAAATCCTGAGGTTTTTTACAAAGGAGAAGGACATTTATACATGCTTAATTTCTGTAACTCTAAATAAGGCAAATAACAGTTCCACCAAAACTTACCTGTACTACTTGCTTCTGTAGCTGTGCTGCCTGTGTTGCTGAAATCTGTGTTTTTTCCCGAGCACCTCGGGAACGGTCACTGCTCACCGAAGTCATCATATACAGTATATACAAAATAACGTATGTACAAAATAGAAAATCTGCAAGAAAGCAGGCATGGTAAGCAAAAGTCCCAAACCACAGTAAAAGGCAAGCATAAACTACAGAGATAAAGAGGAAACATGAGATAAAAGAAAGGTTCTCTAGAATACAGTCTCAAGAAACAACCCATTAAGATTTTAGATTTTCCAGGCAGCTCTTAAGCCAATTTTACTAATACAATCAAAAAGTTTTACAATTATAGCAATTCTAAACAAAACTCTCAAATACCACAAATTTTAACCAGCAATTATTTTACCACTATATGTAGTTATTACCACATGTAGCTTTATCTGCCTCTTTCCATTTGAACCCAAAGACAGCATTGCATCCAGCCAAGATTTTACCTGGCAATAATCCAATTCAAAATGTGATGGCCAGGAGCAAGCTATACCTAACAGCAAAAGCCACTTAAAAACAATTAATCTTCCAAGACAAAAACAATTGTGCATATAATGTTACTTTATTTATTCAACAAATATTTACTGAAGAGCTACTAAGTGCTAAGCATATAACTAAGTATGTCATCAAACATAACAAAATACCACTTCACAAACACATTAGGATGGCTACTATAATAAAAAATAAAAAATAACAGGTTTTGGTGAGGATGTAAAGAAATTGAAACTCTTGCAGGAATGTAAAATGGTGCAGCCACTATGGAAAACAGTACAGAAGGTCCTCAAAAAATTAAAAACAGAATTACCATATGATCCAAGTAATTCCACTTCCAGTAATACCCCCAAAATATTGGAAGCAGGGTCTCGAAGAGATATTTGTACACTCATGTCCATTGGAACTCTGCAATGAGGAAATCATCGGTAACCACTGCCAATATGTTTTCAGTACAGTGGTGAGGAAAAAAGCCAAGGCGAGTAAGGAAGAGAGAGCGCAAACTAACTGTACTTGCAAGATGTGATATACAAAGCATCAAAGTAGAATCTTCCAAGAATGAGGTACTCTGAGCAAGTCTAATAATACACTGTAAGCTCCATGAGGACAGTGATTATTATATGTCCTGTCACATTTGTTCTTCCAGGGCCTAATACAAGATGTTTGCTCTGTCTTGACTTTTCAGTAAAATAGACAAAAACATCTGCAGAGTGACCACTAGATGGCGGGGTGGGGGGTGGGGCGGTGTAAGAAAATGGCAAAGGCCTGTAACTGCTAAGGTGAGTATGAGAGGAAACTGATAGAAAACAAGTAAAAAAACTGAAAAGTGACACTGAGGATTCCGATTGAAAGCAGAAATCTTGAATATCTTCCTAGTGGCACTAATCCGCATGTTACTCTGAAAACAACTGGAATGTCAAAAATTCAGGATCACAATTTAATTGAATAATCAAGGGAGACCTGAGTTAAGATAAATAGATCCCTTGCTGAAATACTGCACAAAATTAAAAGGATTTGAAATTTAAACTAGAAAGAGTCCATTTATTCAAGGCATAGATGACGTGACCAGATGAAGAACTGCTCATATTGAGGTCTTCCCCTAAACTTTAAGCTTCAATACTCATTTCAAAACATCCCTTCCTAAAAGAATGCTCTCCAGCTCTCCTGGCAGCCAGATTTGCATTCCACAACCTCACTAAAGGTAAAAATAACACTTTAAAATGTTTTTCATTAAAGGTGTGCTTCATACTAATATGGTGACTCTTACCTTTAGGATGACTAAGAACTCAAGATAATCTGATGAAAACTATGGCCCCTCTCTTCAGAAAAATGCGTATCCACACAAAATTCTGCTTGAAATTTCATAAGATATATATCCTCCACACCCCTCCCCAAGTCTGTCCATGGGCCACCCCACCACCCTCTCAATGTCCATGGGTGCCCAAGCTAAAAACCCTGCTTCTAAGAATTTAGTAGAGCTCTAAAGTATAGTTAAAGCTTAAGGGTATCTCTGACAGGGCAAAGTTAACAATATAACTGCTAATTTGATCATGAAACAAAACCTTAGAATTCACAAACTTATTTAATGGGTTCTCTAAAAACAAAAGGTACCTGCTTTGTTCCCAAAGGAACAATTAGGGAAAACACATACTCTGATCCTCGATAAACTTACACTTAGTATTTAATCAACATACTACCTATGTCCTTTTAGGAAAAAATGGTTCTCATCAAGATCTGTTGACATGGTATAAACCCAATCAACTAATGATAATGTTTAAGGTCTGCTGTTTTAGATGAACATAATTAGTGGGAAAATCTCTATATTCTTCCCTCTGAACCCCATTTAAGAGCATCAACTGGATATAGAATAACCCTCTATGACCTACAAATATCTGCTTAAATCAACTGGTCTAAATATGGCACATGAAACAATAATGTACTTCCTATTAAACTTTTTTAAATGTTGAGCCTACTATACTGAAAAATTAAATTAAAATTGGAATGTAAAACTGTCTACCACTTACTTACAAGATGATTAGATGGATGAAAAGTCCAGGAAAGAGGCATACTACACTGCCCTAACTGTTCCAACCCATCATTTTTAGGCTGTATACTAACCTATTCCTCCTCCTCACTTAGGAAAGCCTAGAAGCTCATTATCGGCCTTCTCAAGATCCTTTTTAAAGAGCCAGATTTCTCTCTGCTGCCAAGGTCCTAAATGGGAAAAACCATTATGTCTAAAACTAGCATTTTTCAAAGCACCACTCTGAACTCTCATAAACCTACTAAGATTTTGGCTTGGCTGTTATTGCTCCAAGAGCTACTTCAAGACATCTGAACTTGCAGGAACCTTGCCTCTCCAGAAAACAGAGGCTTCAAAATAAAGGGCGGGAGAGGAGATGGAAAATAGCAAAACAGAAATCCAATTCTAGTGACTAAATATGAACTATATCACATTTTTTAAAAAGCTGAAAAGGGAGAGAGGCAATATATGACAAGCTGAAAATTTTAATTTAGAATGATAACAGGGGTGGCTCCACAGTGTAGTGGTTAGCATGTCTGCTTTACATGCAGAAGGTCCTGGGTTCGCACCCCAGATGGAGCCACGGACCATACCCCCGGTGCGCCAGGTGCCCCTAGTGTGCCAGGGGCACCGCGCCCCAGATACGCCCCATGAGTGGGAGGAGATGCCCCGCCTTCAGAGATCCCCTTCTTAAAAAGGGAAACAGCAACATCCATAGGTCAGGGGTGGAAGTGGGGGGGAGGGAGGGGAATTAAAAAGGAAGGAAAAAAAAAGAATGATCATAACATTTCAGGCTACAGGGAACATGTAAAAAGTTTTAACAATCCATTTTAGCAACAAATCATTTTTACAAAGGGATAGCAGTAAAGCAAGAACACCCACTTGGGTACAATTTCCTAAATATTCTTTTGGTCAAGGAAAGGAAAATCTCTTAACTCAAGAAGTCTTCACCGTCCATTAAAATGGCATTCATTCATTCATTCATTCATTTGTAAATAAGTAAATAATAAGCAAGCAAGCACCTCTGTATCTATATGCTCATCTCTACCCAGATAACAACCATTAAGACTCTAAATTATTTCCCTCAGCCTTGCACTCCACTATCATCCCCACAGTACCTTTGCATCCACAGCCCCTGGCAAAGGTTAAAAGTTCTGGATCTGCAAGTGGTACTTCCCAACAAACACACAAAATGCGAATAACGACACCCTGGATTGAAACCAGAAATAATGGAGTCACCCATAAGCAGCAAGAGTTTTAAAAAGACTCTGCTTTCCAGTTGTATGATTCAGAGGAATGAGGACCTTAAAAAATAAAAAGCAATGTTACCACACTACTACTCCCCATTGAAGAATGATCATATAAGCATCACAACAGAGAAAAGGCATTGATAAAATTCAACATTCACTCAAAATAAAAATTCTTAGGAAACAGGAATATTTCTTTGACTTGATAAAAGGGTATTTACATAAACTTACAACAAAAACCATACTGAATAAAACCACATTGAATAATCAAATGCTAAAGCACTTCTTTTAAATGACAAAAATACCATATAATTTCACTCATACGTGGAATATAAAACAGAAAGCAACAAATAAACAAGACAAACAAAAGCTCAATAGCCACAGACAACAGGATGGTGCTTGCCAAAGGCAAAAGGGGTTGGGGGGTAGTAGGTAAAGAGTCAAATATAGGGTGACAAAAAGAAACTTAACTTTGGGTGGTGAACATACAATGAAATACACATATGATGAACTATTAAACTGTACACTTGAAAGCTATATAATCTTATCCATCAATGTCGCCCCAATAAATTTAATTTTTAAAAAAGACGACAAAAATAAACAACAAAAACTAAGAGTTGCTGCCACAAATGCTTTCTAAACACTAACACACATACTCACAAAGAAATACTTTTAAAAGTTCACTTCCCTAATAACTGTGCACAGAAAACCCTAAAGAATCTTCAGATAAATTATAATTTTAGCAAAACTAGATACAAAAAAATGTATAAAAATTAAGTACATATGCTAGCTAACAAAAAAAAATATCAATTTCTAAAGAAACTGTCTGTGGCTGCTTCTGCACTAAAATGGCAGTACTGAATACACATAACAAAGGCAAAGCAGAAAATATTTACTATCTGGCTCTTTACATAAAAACTGTTACAACCCCTGTTTTAAAAGTTCTCAACAAAAGTGTTAATTCTCCCTCAACTGCAGATTCAACTTAATCCCTATCAAAATTCCAACAAGGTGTTATTGTCTTAAACCTTACAAGTAGATTCTAAAATTTACATGAGGAAGCAAATATGCAAGGATAGCCAAGACACTCCGTTAAAAGACACAGGACTGATCTTCCAGCTTTCAAAGATTATAATATTACAGTAATTACAACAGTACAACACTGGTACAGGGATAGACAAACTAGCCAATGGATTAGAATAGGAGTTCCAACAGAGATGGCAGTAGTACATATAGTAAGTAAAGGTCAACGTTTAAAGAAATAAAGTTGAAAGAACTGGTTGACTATACTTATTATACCATACATTAAAAAATCAATTTTCAGTTATTTTAACGATATACGAAAAGCAAAATTACAGATTTCAGAAGACAATAAGGTAAATTTTTTCGCACTGTAGAGAGTAATTTTTAACTTATGAGAGTTATAGTTTTCTTAAAAAGAGTAAAACAGTACAAAAAAACTGCAAAGAATAATAAATAACTTAAAATTTTAAAACTTCTTTTCCTTAAAAGGCAGCTAGCCTTGTGAAAATACAAACTGGGGAAATTTTTATCAACATACACTGACAAGAATTAGTATTTAAATTACACTAAGAAATATTATGAATCAAGAAGAAACAGAAAATTACCCAAAAGAAAAACCAACAAGAGGTGATCAGAACTTCATAGCAGGAAACAAAATAGCCCACTAATATATTAAAAGATGCTTAACCTCATTTGTAATCATAAAATACACGTTTAAATGCCAATGAGATGCTATTTCAAAACTTCCAGGCTTAGTAAACATGATAATACCAAGTGATGGCAAGAAATTGAAAAAAAGAACCGCTCATCTATTGCTGGTTTGAGTGTAAACTAATACAACTACTTTGTATAGCAATCTGGCATTACCCTATGACTTAGCAATTCTATTCTCTGGCATATACCACCCCACATATATATACCTCTAGCATGTCTGCACCAAAAGACAGGTACTAGTACATTCAAGGGAACAATCCAAACATTGTTTTCGATATATTCCCATCTAAGAATACTATAAAGCAATGAAAATGGATAATGGCCATATATACATATTGGAAGAAATTCAGAAACATAAACTAAGGCAAATTTAAGAAGAAACCATAGTCATTGAAGAATATATACACTGTGGTTACATTAATATTCAAGAAACAAAATTAATTATATATTGTTTATAAAAATAAGTGTTAAAACTACAAAGAAAAGCAAGGAAAGGATAAACACAAATTCTGGTTAGAGGCTAACTTTGCCTAATTCACAGACTGAGATGGGGAAGTAGCACCCTAGGAACTTCGAAGATACTATTTTTTTCTTAACTAGGACATGGTACATGGGTATTCTTTGTTTTGTTCTTTATATTTATGTATACAATTATCAAACCATTGATTATACACATTTCTCATATTATAAAATTTCTGAAGTCACAATACATATTACAGCCATCAATATCTAAGATTAATATTCTGTCTACGGCCATGCCTCCCTGAACAGGCCCGATCCCGTCTGATCTCAGAAGCTAAGCAGGGTCGGACCTCGTTAGTACTTGGATGGGAGACCACCTAGGAAGACCAGGTGCTGTAGGCACAAAAAATAAAAAATAAAAAATAAATAAATAAGATTAATAATCTGTCTGCATACTCAATATTTAATAAAACTGTAAAGTAATATATACTTCAAAAACATTACCTTAAAAAAAAAACCAATCTGCTCTGATAAAATAAACATGCAAAATTAAAATGTAAAGTATCAGGATTGTTTTAATTTTTGGCATAACATAGAAGTATAAAGGCAAATAATTCAAATATAAGAGACCACATTAACAAGCCCTTAGGTTTCCATCAGAGTCCATTTAAAATATTCCAAAACAGGCTACAGATTTCTAGGATATTTCTAAATGCTTTTTACATATTAACTTTCCTTGACTTGTAAAGTACTTATATACAATTCATATTTTAGCTTATCTACTCTCTATTTCTTCTATATTTAACTTGCTTTACTACCTTAATATCATAAGCAAGTGAAGACCAGAAACTCATTTTGTTTTGTTCCCTTCACTACTCAGTAGCTGCCCATGTAAGAGACTTTTGATAAATGTGATTAAATGACATGCTGCAGGAGCTGGTAACTTTTAGTAATTAAGAATGACCTAAGAAAGGCCAAATTATAGCAAAGCCAATGATTGCAAAAAGAACAATAAATGGAATTCTGTCTTCTAGAACAATCAGTTACAAAGATTTCAAAGCAAGTAGTCATATGATGTGGAACAATGTTCCCCTATTTACAAATTCTTAATACATTCCAGGTTAATGAAATAACATTATACTAGCATTTCTAGATAACTTTAAGACTTTAAAATAGAGGAGACTAACCATAGCATATCAATTCAGGCATCACAAGGAAAATCATGTCTCTGAAACCTATTTTAGTTAGACAAGTTTTTTATTTTAGCTTGATAAGTTTTTTCTGCATTAGCTGTCCTGATATTATTTACTTATCTTCTCAACAGGTTCTCTATTAACTGGAATGCTAGACAAAAGCCACAGGTATAATAGGGCACTGCCTTTTACATACACTATAATAGCAAATAGTCAATTAACCAGAATTATCTCATATGCCCAATATGGTTTAAAATTTTTTTACTATACTTAAATCTGACTCTCAGTCAATGAGTATACACTTTGCATCCTTTTTTGAGTTTAACAATTTTGAGATTTTGTTGGTTTGAGTTTGTTTTAGTTGTATTATATGAAAAAAGTTCATTGTTTTGCATTATTTTTAGAGCTTTCTCTTAGTGTTCTTAGATATGAATACACATAAATAAATACATTTTTTAAACTGTGAAGCATCATACAAATGTAAAACATATTAGCATTTCTGAAGTAAAAGGAGTTAAAATCATCTCGAGCACTAATACTCTAATGCTATCCTAAGTATTAAAGTAAGCATCCAAACAAAATCTACCTGGTTGAGTGGTGCTCCTAGCTAAAACCTTTGAAAAAATCATTTTTAGTTTATTTATGCACCCCATAATGTCATTTTGGTCAACAATGGACTGTTTATACAACAGTGGTCCCATAAGATTATAATGGAGCTGAAAATTTTCTATCACCTAGTGCTATCACAGCGTGATGCATTACTCACATGTTTGTGGTGATGCTGGTGTAAACAAATCTGCGCTGCCAACAGTATAAAAGTATAGCACATACAATTATGTATAGTACATAATACTTGATAATGATAACAAACGACTGTTACTGGTTTACAGTACTATACCTTTTATCATTATTCTAGAGTATATTCTTTCTACTTATAAGAAGTTTGCTGTAAAATATGCCATTACACTAGCAGGAGTGGCAAACATCCTGTGTTTACCATCTCCTGATTGCATCATCTTCTCTTGTGCTTGGTTTTATCTCATGTTTTATTAATTTACTGTAGCCTAAGTGTACAGTGTTTATAACATCTACAGTAGCATAGTAATGTCCTAGGCCTTTACATTCACTCACTGACTCATCCAGACCAACTTCTCATCCTGCGAGCTCCATTTGTGGTAAATATCCACTCTATACAGGTATGCCATTTTTTTATCTTTTATACCAGATTTTTACTGTACCTTTTCTATGTTTAGGTATGTTTAGACACACAAATACTTAACATTGTGTTACAATTGCCTATAGTAATCAATCAGTAGAATAACATTCTGTATAGGCTTGTAGCCTAGGCTATATCATCTAAGGTTTGTGTAAGCACACAATGATGAAATCCCCTAACAAGACATTTCTCAGAACATGTCCGTCGCTAAGCAGTGCATGACCATGTGTACAGATTCCAAACAGTTCGGTTGTTTTATTCAATTACACAATCCTTTTCTCACTCATCTTTTGAAGTGTTTATTCCTCTATTTATGAAAATAAACTAGGTACATTAAATATAACAAAATGAGAATTTCTTTTTACAGGAGTGCCATCTGGTGATGAAAATCTGCATGTACAAAAAAAATGGAACCTAAATTGAATGGATGCTAAAGTTGAGTTGTGTGATTTACAATAGACTTAGCCTTTATAGCCTTGCTATTACAACCAAACATTCTGATATAATGTACCTGAATCCCCACTTGTTGATCAGGAAAATCAAACTTTTTTTGTTTCAAACTATTAAAATTTTACCAATTCACTGCCTCAGTATAAATATTAACACCTGATATCTCCATTTCAATCATCAATCCTCAATATGCATTTGATAATGAATAGCTTGACCATTAGACTATAAATAATGGCTGCAGTTCCATGGCTCAACCAGAATAACTGCTTTGTGAAACATGAAAAGTACACTGCTTACTTTAAGTTTAAATATTTTTTTGAAATAATCGTTTTTCTCTTTTAATTAAGGTTTACTACTCTGGGTTATATATTCATAAATTGCTACTATGAAAGGCGATTGGCATAAATATTGCAAATACAATCCTTGCAAAAGAACTTTTAAAAAATAATGATGGCCCCAGAATCTACTTCTAATGGTGCTTGCTAAACAAATTCAGACAAGCTTATTTTCTGTCAATACAGCTCTCCACATTAACACTGAAAATGTCAGAGTAGATAAATTTGTTCATTAAAAAAAAGTTTTAATGCTTAAGATGTTAAGCAAAACACGTCCAGAGATAAAACTGGGAGTTTACAGTGCAAGCACAGGAGGAAAAAGTGTTACTAAAATCTTCTAGAAATATAGACCTAAGGAAATACATAAAGTTAACGAGATGTACGGTTCAAATTTTCTTATACTAATTTTATATAAAACTTCCAGAGACAGTGAATTCATAAATCAAGGTAACACAATAAATTAGCAAAATAATTACCAACACCTTTAAAAGCTGTTACCACCAATGATTTGTGAAAATGAATAGGGTATGGAAACTAGACTATAAAAATCAACACCTTTAATTAACATACTATCATATGAGGAAATTCTATGTCCTCTTTTCTGGAAACAGTGTTGTGTAGTAAATAGGAATGCTTCTGCAATAAGCACCCAGTTGTCAGACCATGGGAGTTCAGTTTACACTTGTTTTCCATCATCCCTATCACTCTCCACTCCCAAGAGTTCTACTACTCTGGAACAGGTTCCAAGAGAATTCTTAGAATAGAAACAAGAGCAAGAGATTCTAAAAATAATTCTGTAGAAACTCATACATGTCACAGGTTCTTGAGCTTCAGGAAGCACCAGGTTATTTCGAGCTATCCAACCAAATTTTAAAACCCTATTTAACCTCATCTTCTTCCAACTAAGTTGAAGATGTGATAGATTTTGACAAGGTGTAAACTGCTACTACATTTTTAACCTCTTTAAAAACAATATCAGCAAAATACTATAAAAAGTTTCCTACATTAAAGTGCAAGATTGGCCTAAATTACTTGTAATATAAGGAAAGTATACCAGCAGAATAAACCAACTTGATTAAACTACAGAGACTTAAACTACATGCCTCAGTGAAACAGCTGCATTTTCAAGTGATTCCAGAGTTTAGAATAAATTGAAATGGTTAACAGCCACCAGCATGTCTATTAAAGCTTACATAAGCAAATACCACAAATTCATAAGATGACCCTAACTTTAAGGCATAAAAAAAAAAATCTAACTAAAAACCACGTGATATTATACCCTAAAATAAAAACAAGGGCACATGTGACCATTCTGAAAAGTTACAGAACACTTGTTGATAACATGCTGAAAACTGTGAAGATTTTGGTGAAAACACCAATGGGTTTTAAGATAGTGTCACAAAGTGGCAACACTGGAAGATACCTCTAAAACCAGGAGGTTCACACAATGGTGCAGAGTATCTCATCTACTGACTAAATATTCTTTTCAAAAAAAATATATAATTAATCCAGTTAACATGAATTACTTACTCAGCTAAGAATTCAATCACTAAAAACTAAGAATATACAATTAATGTTCAAGAAGCAAATCTCCATCAAGAATGCTCACAGAGATGCTGTTCACTCAATCCTGAGGCTGATGGTCCTGGGGCTATCTTAGACTGGCAAGGGCAGGTAGCCATTACATCATCTATATGACTTATTCACTCATTCCCAAAAGCTTACATCCAATACATAATGATAATAGCAGCAAACACTGTTTACTACATGCCAGACACCACTGAAATGCTGTACTAAGTCATTAACCTTTCCAATAACACTCTGAGATTCAAAGAAATATCACTCCCATTTTACAGACAGGAAACTCATACATACAGAGATTCACAGCTAGTAAAATGGTAAAGCTAAGACTCAAATCCAGGTCATCTGGTTCCATAGTCTGTGCTCTTAACCACTATGCTATGCTACAAGGTTAACTGTTCAATTATAGATGTACAATAGACTCCAAACTCAGCTTCCTCTTCTTTAAAACAGCATAAACTACTGTTAGCATCACCTGCATAGTTCATATCTAATGCAAAAGATCTGGTTCTGAGTCAGACTCTCACCTAGGTTTCCAGCCTAGGTGCTCCCTTTGGCTCTAAATTGTAATGTTTTTGTTACCAGTTCTGTTTCATTTTTATTTAACATCCAATCTGTGTTCTTGATTTTCCTAATAATACCCATTATTCTCAACCTTTTTCTGCAGAGGAAATTCACTGTTCATTCCTGCAGAGAACAGAACTGATTTAGATTAAGAACCGCAACTGATTTGGGAGGCCCAGAGCAGCCAGGAAGAGAAAATCTATCCCCAACCCAGGAGAGAGTAAGGCAGCTTGAGTGCCAAGGAACTCTAGTATGAGACCCAATTACATGCAGCTCAACTGCCTGTGCCCTGCATGCCAGGAGCTGACCAAGCTGATACTTTTATTCTCCACAGCTGCTGAGAGCAGGGTCAGCCCTCAAGCAGCTGGTGGACAAGGCTGAACTCCTCCACACCCAGGTTTGGCTGACAAAGAAACCACAATGTTATCTGCTATTCTATAGATATAATATGACCATGGAAAAGATGAGTGCTGGTGAACTCTTGAACATTATATAACATCAAAAATAATTCTGTATACTCACATTTCTATTTCAAGTTAACTAAAGGCAGGAAGGAAAAGGTATCTAATTGCCTACAGTTGTTTCCATACATTTGTCCTGCTCCTACTCTACTAATTTCTTGGCTCTAAATCCTTCGCTCTCCTAACTCTTGAAAAGCCCCTCATTATTCATGACCTGTCTAAACCTCCTTTAACAACATTCTCTCCAAAAAAGGCCAATAATAGATACCATTTCACAAGGCCTATCAAATTATAGGATTACTGTACTATATTTACATAACATTCAAACAAGTACTCACCAAATAATACCAAGATGATACCTCCATTAGAGTTACTACTTCATAGACAAGAACTAGTAAAGGGTCTATTTTTTAAATTTAAAAATATTTTAATTAAAAAAACAGACTGTAACCAGCTTAAAATAATTTCTATAAATCATCCACTTACCACAACACAGCATTAATGGCTTTCTCATAAATACAGTAATAATTCTTTTTAAACACAATCCCTCTCTCTCGCTCTTTTTTTTTTTTTTCCTCT
>NW_024346150.1:1164228-1265348 GCF_902729225.1 Pteropus medius | reverse complement strand
TTTTTTTTTTTTTTCCTCTATTTCTATCAAATTCTGTTCACCTTCCTATGTATTATTCTCTGGTCTTGCTCCCCCAGAATTTATACCCACCCACATACACAGTGGCACAACTACAGTTTCCTTTCTTCTTTAAGTCTCCATTTCTGAAACCTTCCAAGTTCCTCACAGGTTCTGGCAACAAGGAATTGCAGGCATACCTCAGAGATACTGTGGTTTTGGCTCCAGACCACCATAATAAAGCGAGTATCACAATAAAGCAAGTCATAATCTTTTTGCTGATGGAGGGTGTTGCCTTCAATTTGTAAAAAAATGCAACAACTGTGAAGCACAATAAAGCGAGGTATGCCTGTGCTGGATAATGATGCTATTATCTCTTGCCATGTTCTGATCCTGTGGTGGTACAGTGGGCCTGAGGAACCAATAGGACAGAAAAACAAGTTAGGAGGAGGCCAGAAAAATTGCCAATCCATGCAACACGAGAAAGTCTCGACCCAGGTTTGTCAGCATATTCATTAGTTAAATGTGCCATTCTATCCATGTCCAAATGTTAAGTGATATTATCTCAAACATCAGGAAATTCTTATCATCAAATACAGATTATGACTCTGGAATAGTGAATCATCTTCCATCACCACCCCTGGCTGCACAATACAATCACTTAGGAAACTTCTAAAAAATGAAGCCAGGTCCTATTAAAATCAGAGCTGCTCAAAATAGGACCCAGACACCAATAGTGTTTTTAAGAGTTCTCCAAGCAGTTCCTAAAAAGGTAAACATAGAGTTACCATATAACCATACAATTCCACATAGCCAAGAGAAATGAAAACATATTCACCCAGAGAAGTGCACATGAATGTTCATAGTAGCATTACTCATAATAGCCAAAAAGTAGAAACAACCAAATGTCCATCAACTAATGAATGAATAAACAAAACATGGTATAACCATACACTGGAGTATTATTTAAGTACTCAAAGGAATTAAGTTCTCATACATGCTACAAAATGGGTGAACTATGAAAACATTATATCATAAGTGAAAGAAGCCAATCACAAAAGGCTACATGGATATTGTATTATTCCATTTATATGTAATGTCCAGAATATACAAATCCAGAGACAAAAAAGTAGATTAGTGGTTGCCATGGGCTGGGAGGAGGAAAGAATGGACAGTGATTGTTTAATGGGAATGGGTTTTTTGGAGGGTGATGAAAATATTCTAAAAATAGTGATGTTTGCACAACTTCGTAAATATACTAAAACCCACTGAACTGTGTAACTTAAAAGGATGAATTATATCTCAATTTTTTT
This sequence comes from Pteropus medius, assembly GCF_902729225.1. NCBI lineage: Eukaryota > Metazoa > Chordata > Mammalia > Chiroptera > Pteropodidae > Pteropus > Pteropus medius. The sequence goes on along the minus strand of NW_024346150.1, from coordinate 1,264,038 downwards.
TAATGCTCTAAGTTTCTAATGTGCAACTAGAGTGTCAAACCTCTACTCTGGAACAATAGCTCAAGCATGATCTCTGGACCAGTAGTATCAGTATCAACTGAGAACCAGTCACAAATGCAAATTCTCAGACTTACTGACCCAGAAATTGTTTAAACAAGACTTGATGCACACTAAAGTTTGAGAATCACTGCCCTAAAGAACCTTAGATGAAAATTTTGATCCTGTGTGGTTCAAACGATAAGAAAGCTGCACGAAGTGTAATTTCACCTTTATTATTTTATCCATGTAATAGTTATATGGTCATTATACAATGCTCAAAAAAAAAAAATACTAAAAAGAAGAAAATAAAACCACCACCTATAGTTCTACCACCCCAAAATAACTAATGTTAACAATTTAGTGAATATCCTTCTAGTGTCTTCTATTTCTTTTGCACCACTCGGATCTGCTAGAAATGGATGTATCATGCTTTTATTTTTATCACTGAACATTAACATATAAACTATTATGTAAAAGCAAGGTAGCATTATAATTATAGCACCTCAATTATAATGTTTAGCTGAGGAATCAGATATTATGGGACTATAAAATTCTCTAGAGGCCAACATATTTTTGGTTCCAATCCTTTTTGGTATAAATGCCTTCTAAAATGCAACACATACTTCTCTTCCTTAGCAAATACAGTACAATAATCATGATTTAACTTTTTCTGATTCTGCGTCAGTTATTGTAGCCATGTGATGGATGATGTGGGAAATAGCTCTGAATCTAACTCCAGGACAAACCTATGAACTTGCTTTCCTAAATAAATTCATCTTATCACAGTGTTTTTTATCCTTGGTCTCAAAAGCAGCAGCATTTACGTATCTGCATGACTTCTAGGCAGCATAGTATGGCTACCTTCTAAAAGTAATTTCTGAACCTAAGGACAATGCAATCTTTCAAGTTCTTTCCTTGTCATTTATTTTAAAATCATCTGCATTGTTTTTAATCACTGCTTCACTGTCTTTTTTGGAGGCCCTTTCTACCCCAAGCCTTATACAGAGTAAGCCCTCAAACATTTTGATTTTTCAGCAGGTTGCAGAATGACTTACATGTTAGCTTGAGTGACTGAGACAACCTAACCCACCTGCAAGCATCCACTAATAACAGCATGCATTATAACAGACACCAAAAAAATAAAAGAGGGCCTATTTCCTAGGTATTGACAAAAAGTGGTAATAAATTGTCAACTGAAAAAAATTTTTTAATTTTTCTTTTTTAATTGCTACAGCGTTCCTGGCTGGAAACCTGCCCCTCCCTTTGGGCAGTACTATCTTATCTCTTTACCTCCTAAATTCCACAGGGCTGCAGCCTTCCTTAGCTGGGGCAGTCTCCTTCTAAAATGTACTTTCAATAAATCTTACTTTTTCTCAAAAAAATAAATTGCCAACTGAATGTTGTCATCTCAAATTCTTTATCTCTAAGCCCTAGTTTAACTCGGCCCTTCCCCAACCATATACACCTAAATTATTCCCCACCTACTCTCTTGAGGGAATCAAGTCTCAAAGAGTCATTGAAACAAGAGATTTAATGCCAACATTAATCTTAGTCTGTGATAAAGACTAAGACATATTTATAATTTTTGTCTTCTCACCCTCACTCCAATTCTACCCCCACCTTTCAGCTCCACATCCATCAGAGCAAAATTAAATTCTCACTAGTTGCTCTGTCCCAAAGGCTCCACAGGAAAAGGAATAAAAGCAGGGAAGTCACCTTCTCCTTTTGGCTTCTTTCCTCTTCCTAAGACCCAGTCAGAAAGGGGAAGAAATTACAGCATAGGGAATACAGTCAACAATATTGTAATAACTATGTACGGTGCCAGGTGGGTACTAGGCGTATTGGGGGATCACTTCAAAAGTTATATAAATATCTAACCACTATGCTGTACACCCAAAACTAATATAATATTGAATGTCAACTTTAATTGAAAAAAAATTTTTTTAATTAAAAAAAGAAAGGGGAAGGAAGGTGTCAAACTATAGGCTAAGCTATCTCATCATCCATGGGGATACAAGTTCAATAAGCCAAACTTTTCTTTTAGACAACCACCAAACACAATGATCAAGAATCTCTGATTCTTTAAAAATTAAAAAGAATCTGATTCTTGATACTCTAAGCCAAAACGTCCAAATCATGACAGTTTAACTCTTGCTTATTTTCAAGCACAGAAAAACCATTAACAATATATTCAACACAAGAATATCTCCAATCTCCAAAGTGTGAAAAGAACTTCAGGAAATATCCCATATGCACACCACTCAAAATGTTACCTAGTTCAACTCATAATCACCTTTAAGATTTAATCCATTATATCACCTTAATTTGTTGTTTTGGCTTTTGGGTAAAGTGGCCTCTCTGCTAACCACTCTCGTAAATTGGACATCACTGCTAAAAGCAAGTAAATCCCAGCTATCCTTCACAACAGACAAAACTTTACAAATCTTTAATTCTTACTGAAAACAGATGACCTAAAATATTTCAAGTCGTTCTCATTTTTCACATCTCTGCATGAACCATTTGGTTCTTAATTGTTACAATACACAAATATTTTCACAACTGATTTACAAGGGCTTAGTATATTATTAAGTTATTCCAAGACAGTTATATCATCTCTATTACTAGAAACCAAAACTATAAATACTAATTTTTTAAAAGTACTTCAGACCTACAGTGTTGTTTATTACAGTTCTTCAACTTTCCTCATGAGTCCAGGATATAAAGTCCTGAGTAGTGTTTTTTAAGCATATTTGTTTTATTCTAATGACATCCTTATTATTGTTTCACTCATGCCAAAAGCAACTTTAAAAAATGTCAGTTACCTGAAGAATGCATCAAAACACAGTCACTCAGTCCACTTTGTTAACATACCTGTCATTTATGCACGAGGCCAGTTTTCATTCAAATACCAAATACAAAATTCCTTAATAAGGAAATCTCCTACCACTACTATTGAGAAAATATCCCATATCCTTTTCCTTCTCACAAGTGTGTATAAAAACCTGCTCAACGATTCTCCACATACATCCAAATTAATCTCAAAAACAAAGGCTTAGAAGAATTACCTTCCAAGCATTCTTGGAAACTGCATGTTCTATCTTGTAAGCAACGACTATTTAAGCTGTATTTCTCAAAAAGAATATACTTGCTGCCTTCATTTCCTCACTAAACATCCCCTTAACTTTCAATCTGGTTTCCACTGCCCCTCATTCCAATAGTAAAAAAATGCTACTTCCCAGGTCGCCACTGACCTAATTTGGGATAATGGCAAATCTTCCCAATCTTTCTTCTGTTCTCTTTCTTTCATCCATCTCTGACATTTGACACATTTCATTACTTTCTTCCCTTGACTTCTTAGACACACCGTACCATCCTGGTTCTCTATTTTCAAATCCTCGGCAGCATCACACCCTTCTCCCACCCCTGAAACATAAAACTGTTCAATTCTTGAGCACATTCTCTTCCCTGAGAAATTCTATACTCTACTAGCATCATTATTTCCAACTTCAAAGCAAAAGCTCTTAAGAGACCTGTCTCTCCAGAGATTAAGCCCACATCTAATTTCCTGATATCTACACCTACAATGAAATTCATCCAAAACCATCTCTCACTTGAAAACTTCCAAAATTTTCCAAGTGACCAATAATATTTTTCAAGTGTTCCAGAACTCAAAACTTATAAAGCATTCTTCTAATGCAATTCCTCGAATTGCACCTGCTTTTTTGCCTTGCCACTGTTTTCTCAACAGCATACTATACATATCCTCCATTTTCTCATTTTCTGTCCCTCAATGTATAAAGCAATTACTCTCTACTTGATGTCCACAATAACTGCGGCATTTTAGAGTCACTTAACAGCCCTACTTAATAGCAGCTTGAGTTCTTAAGTGTAATTTTATAGCTTTCCTCTCTCCTCAGGGTGTGCTATCAATTGCCACCTCTTAGTGTTGTGTGCCTGACCTCCTCATAGGATACACCTAAACTAGCAGAGGACTGAAGAGAACAGCTTGCCATGCTGATTAGAACAGGTAGTAAAATAAGAATGAAAAACTAAAGCAAGAGCAGCCTCTTTTTTAAACCACAAAAATCAAGTCCAATCAAACCTCTGACTAAACCCCAACATATTAAGTGGGCCCAACAGATATAAATGAGCCCAGTGGAACCAGGCACACAAGTTCAAGGGCCCTGCATAGCCATCCCTCATTCTACACCTAGTGCAAAAGCCTTATGTGACACAAATGTGGACATTGTTTGACTAATCAGCTAGCACTTGGCTATATTCCCAAAGAGCAGTATTTCAGATAGGTAAAGCAGTACAATACTGTGATTAAGAGCACAGGTTTGGAACTCACAGAGACCCGATTCCCAAAGTTACTAGATTAGGTTACCTTAACCAAGTACTTTACTCTTTCTCAAGCTTGTGAGGAGGACCAAACAAAAGAATGTATCTCAAATGCTTACTCTAGATCCTGATAGCAACTATAAGGTTAACGTACACTGATAACTTTTTTTCCTGCTGATACTGTTAATTTCAAAATATTGCCTATTTATTCTAACAATTTAAATAACTTTACTAAAGTATAATGAATACCATAAAGTTCATCCTTTTTAGGTGTACAATTTATTTTTACTATTATTTTTACTATTTACCGAACTGTACACCTATAACCACAGGCCAACTATCACTCCACTGGTTATTTCTTTGTCCCACCAATGGCTAAGACTACCAGAGTATATAAATTGGTTTATGGTATGCTAGCTGCATTCCATTAAAGCTAGGATCTTTCAGTGAAGTGAGATAAGCATTAGAATAGCTCAAATTGTCTTTAAAAAAATGAAAACTCTCCTGTGACAATAAAATAGCAAATGGCCTATTTTAACCAACAAGGTTTTTGTTCCTATAACCAACACCTGGATTGTTCTGTAACATACATGGATATTTTTCCATCGTTGCCTTCGTACTCTCAATCACAAGGAATTTAAAAGGTAGAAAATAAACTGAAGTACCAAAGCTAAGAATTTTCAAGAGGCTTTCTGGTCTTCAGCAATTCAAAGAAGTATTTCATCAAGTAATCGATATTATACTAGGAAATTTCAAAAACAAAATGGGACCTTGATTTAAAAAAAAATTGAAATATTCAATCAGTTAATATAAAAAACTGACCCAAAGAAAATTATTAATGTGACTAACTTACATTAAGAGAATAACTTTCTCTTTTACTAGCTGCAACAAATAAACTACCAATCAAGGCCAAACAAAAGATACAATAACACAGTAATTAAAACAGCAGCAAATTCAAAGTGTTTTAACAAAAAAATATACATATATAAGTTGAAGAATTTGGCAATAGTTGATCCTACAGGAGGAACACAGGAAAGACTCAGTCTCCCACCCATTCAAGGAAGTCTTGCCCAATATCTGGACTCAACTGACAGTGCTTTCCTCTGTCATTTCCAACAGCATCCTGACTCCTAACTGCACCATGTCTGTGTCTGTCTTCCCACTAGAATGTAAGCACCTAGAGAACAGGAACAGTGCATTATTCATCTCTATTCCTAATACCTAACAGTTGCTAACAAGTAGCAACAACAAATTTTTGTTAAAGTGAACACCTGTATAGTAGCATATGTCAAGGACCAAAAAGAAAAAAGAAAAAAACTATCACTCAGGCCTAATCTGGATTAACCTTTCTGCGCATTTCACAGAAATAAAATGCCATGAGAATATACTATTTAAAGTTTTTATCATTCTCACACATCAAAAGAACTTTTCATTTGTGTTTCAAAATCTGGGATTTGCATAGGAGTAACTGGATACATAGAACATTTTCAGTCTTTCCAACAGGCCAAGAAAGTTACTTATCCTATAAAAATTACAATTTACTCAACATTGGCAAGAATTATCTGAACTAAGTAACAGCAGTAGTTATATCTTGCTTATCAGATGATCTGTTGATTACATCTGAGAAAATCATTTAAGAAATGGATTATCATTCAGTATTGTATTTCAGTCTATATGTAAGTAGGAGGAATCAGAAGCCCTGATTGGACAGGAAAGGAGGCTAGAAAAGACATTTGTACACAATTGAGAAAATCTGCATGTGGACTTATATCAGATATTAAACTGACGTTATACATTACATATACTATATTATTAATTATTCATTTTCCTGGGTAGGATAATATTATTGTGGTTATTTGTAAGAGAAGCTCTTTACTGTAAAGAGATACTTGCTAAGAAAATATTTAGGCGTGTGAAGATGTTTGCACTTTACTTTCAAATCATTTAGCATCAAAAAAATGTATGTAGTATAGAAAGAGAAAATTCAATATGCAGGGGGTGGCTCCATAGTGTAGTGGTTAGCATATCTACTTTACACACAGAAAGTCTTGGGTTTGCGCCCAGGTGGAGCCCCAGACCATACCCCGAGTGCGCCAGGGTGCATGCCACAAGTGCATGGGAAGAGATGCTCCACCTGTTAAGGAGAGACATCTGTAGGTCAGGGATGAAGGTGGGAGAATTAAAGAGGGGAAAAAAATTCAATATGGAGAAATGTTAAGTGACTCTACAAAGTACACACACGTTCATTATACTCTTTCAACGTTTACAGATTTGAAAAATCTTAAAATGTTGGAGGAAACCAAACAAAACAGAATCAAAACTGCAATAGGGACAGAAAAACAATAAGGACCAGGCAAGAAGATTATGATGGCAGAAACATATCCAAAATATCCATAATTACAATAAATGTGAATGGTCTCCATGCTCCAATTAGAAGAGAAGTTGGCAGGTTGTTTTAACAAAGCAAAATCCAGCTGTAATGTTCATAAAAGATATATCAAACATTCTACTAGAATTGACTAAAACTTAAAATTAAAGCAATACCAAATGTTGGCAAGGATGTGGAACTCTTAAGTATTCAGTCTTGAAAATTAAGTTTCAATGTCCAAGGCAGCGGTTCCCAACCTTTTTGGCACCAGGAACTGGAGCTATGAGAATATAATGCCTGACGATATGAGGTAGAGGTGAGGCGGTGGTGCTAGTGCTATGGAGCAGCTGCAAACAGATGAAGCTTCTTCGCTTGCTGCTGGCCCACCACTCACCTCCAGTTGTGCGGCTTGGGTCCTAACAAGCCACGGACCGCTACTCGTCCACAGCCCAGGGTTTGGGGACCCCTGGCCTAAGGTATCCATTATATATATGAATTAAACTTTCCTAGACTCCTATAATAGTACTAGTTATGTAATGTCCTCAGGAGAATTGAGAAAACAGTCACTCAATGGTCTAGTGTTCTGTGGGTTCAGATGAGGAGCCTAATTAAGAATGACTGTACAACACCATGGAAAACAGTTTGGGATTACCTAGTAAAGTTACACATAACCCATACACAGCCCAAAATTCCACTCCCAGTTACATGAACAGTCCTGAGAAATCAGTTTGTTTGTCTTAGTATGACAGGGGGCACGCAAATGTTCACAAGTGGACAACTATAATTTGTAAACAAAAAACCAGAAATGAGACAAACCACCATCACAATAGAATAAGATGTGGTATATCCTCACAATGGAATACTGTACTATTGAAAATGACTGCTGTTAAGAATCAACCGAAGATGAATCTAAAATATGTCAGAGTGAACAAAGTATCAGAAGAATCATAAAATTCCATTTAGATCAAGATTTTAAATGGGCAATATTAAACTATATATTGTTTATGGATATATGCATATATGGAGTAAAAATTATTCTAAAAAATAATAAACCCAAAATGTAGGGTAATGGTTACCTCTAGGTAAGAGGGAAAGGAGTGCGTTGGGAGATGACATACACAGGGGGCTTTTAGATAGCCATGTTTTATTTCTTGGTCGATCATTTTATTCTTGTTTTTGAAAACTCTGCATGTGTTTTTATACCTCATACACCTTTTTCTCTGACTTTTTAAAAAATATTTTATGTAAAAAGATTTATACTAAAATGTGAAACCATAAGTTATTTTTACTTTTTTAATTTTTTCAAATTTTCTCAAAAGTATTTTCTTAGGTAAAATAGTGCCAACCAGCCTGACCCAAAAACCTACTCTAAATTAAAAATTTGTAAATTAATTTGAGAAAAAAGGCAGAGTTGAGGGTGAGGGGGCACCTGGTTTAGTCTCAAAAACATTTAAAAGTTAGCCTTATCAATCAATCTGAAAGCCAGTCATTTTTTTCTAGACCCTATTTCAGCTAAACTTGCATTTTTAAAGCCCACTTATTCTCATTTAATGATGTGACAATGCCAAACACTGTTATCAAATGAAAAATCCCATCCTTCAAAGAGCACACATTCCAGCTGAGTAGACACACACAAAACAGACAGCACTATATACACCTTGCCCAAGCCATGTGGTTGCAAAGATATTTTAAGTTTTCATCTGCTTGCTTGGGAAGCAGCATGTTATAGTGGCAAGTAGAATAAGAGCTATAACCTCTTTAGTTGAGAATGAGTAAGTGTTGAGAGTCTTTCTGTATGAGGTGAAGGGAAAAAGAGAATGGAGAGAAAACAAGAGAAATAAGAGAAAAAGAGAAAGGAGAGAGGAAGTGGAGAGAATTAAAGAAGGCAAAGAGGGAGAAAGACATTAATAAGAAGCAACTAGGAGCTTACAAAAGTTTTCACAAGTATGATATCTAGGACTGACTCGATAAAATTGAGACTTCATGTAAAAAAAAAAAACCTGAGTAAATAGTATCACACTAAATATTGGATTGCATATGTACATACATAGTTCCTATGTGACATCTTACTTAAAAATAGGTTAATCGTAACACTATAATAGCAAAAAACAAAGTTTTACCAACAGGTCTAAATCCAAATGAAATTCTCTCCTCTATAAATCTTTGAAAATATTCTCATAACAAAACTTTTAAAAGTTTTAGACCCAATCAAATATGTGTTCTATTACTTTTAGCATTCCAAATGGAGAAATACAAGCATCACATTCCTTACAACTTTTAAAAGTAGAGCATACTGCCTAGTCTTAAATGAAATACCTACTCGTTAATCCAAGCCTAATTTCTTAAATTAATTCCACATAGTTAAATGGGCTCCAATTCAATTTAGTTCATAACTCCAGTATGAAAATGAGTTATATGAAAATTGAAACTCACACTAATTCAGTTCTTGGACTTAAAAAAAGGGGGAAAAAAAGGATTCAATTCCTAAATATTTATTTGATAGGTCAGAATTATTTCAAAACCTACCACAGGCTTACATGGTGATATTCTCTATTTAAGTCTTCTCCCTTTTTGTCTCCCTTCAAGGTACATCTCTACTTTTTTTGTGTGGAAAAATGTATCAGCAATTTGCCACCTCATCAATCAACACTCCAGGTGCCATAACATTCAACTTTTAAAGGACACTCCATTTACTCAAATTAACAAGAGCTGGTATTTGTTGACCCACAAGTTACCTCACAGAGAAATAAAGAGCAGAGGATCTTCAGTCTGTGAATTCATCCAGACTGCTTCTCTTGAGGCATTAATCCTTCATAATACACTTTGACAAAAAAAAGTGTCTTATAACAAAAATAAAATGTTACGAGAAATCAACATTTCAAAAAAAAGACTGAGGAATCAACACTTAAGACTAACACAAAGTGAAGGCTTCACTTCAGACCAGTTTGAATTTTCAAAACTGGTTTATACTTTCTACATGTAGTTTATACTTAAGGGAGTAGAAATATCAAACATTTCCCAACAAGACACAAGCACATACTTAAGTAAACCTATTTTCCATGTTCTCCTACTACTTCTTCCCAAACAGTAAAAGTCACTGGGGCTAATACCATGAGACATTCCTGGTGAGCATTGCACAGGCTGCACCAGTTAGTTACCAGGAAAGGGAAGCAGAGGTGTTATTGTTGTTCCAGCCTTGCTCTAAAGGCAGCTCCTCCATGTGACTACTGTTGGTCCAGCCCACATTTAAAGAGAGAGGCCAGAGGAAACCAGAGCAGCAGGAAACAGCCAGGGAAGGCAATCACCACAACCCTGTCTCATGGCCTCGTTCCCATGCCATCATTTCCAGCCATATTTCAATCTTAACAAAAACCTCCATTCTCTGAATCGTTTCTTAATTATTGAGGGTTGGAGGCAACAAGGAAGCAAAAAAGAGGAAATCAAGAATGGGAAACAAGCAGGATGGGTGGGGAGAAATCTCATCACACATGTGAACTAGCCATAAGGAGGAAATATCAGAAGGAACTCACTGGAGGCGAGCAGACTAGTGTGGGAAACTAATCATTTCTGCCTAATAATAAAAGCCTCACAGCAATGGGAGGATAGCCCTAGCCAAGAGGCTTTGCAAGCGTGTAAGAGATGTTGGTGTACTGGAAGACACTATCATCTAAAGAGAGTGGAATGTATTCCTTCTTAAGACAGAAGGGCACCATCCCAATCTAGGCATCCAATGCCTAGTATATAGGAAAGTTTAGGTATTATGTCTATCTTCCTCCCACCTTTATTAGAAAAATTGACACTAAAAAGGACGCATATTTCATGGCAAAAAGTGAGGAACATACTAATTACTCGCATATCTCTTGGTTTAAAAAGTACTATCATAATGGAAAAGAAATATTAAAGAACTGGGTTCATTCAAACAGTTAATTACATGACCTTCAAATAAAAGATTATCTTTAGATACCTTACGGAGACCTTAAAAAGCTCTCTCAATTGTTAGGACACACAGGTGCTGAAAAAAGTAAGTCTAAATACTGGGAAACCATATACGTTGAATAAAAGTAGGAAAATAACCAACGGAGATAATAGTAAAACAGGATTATGTCAAACAGGAAATAACAGGAATGATGATGAGATCAACTCCTAGAGAGAACCAGAATATGAGACTAGAGTGGTGGCACTTGAGATGCCTGGGCAATTAATTAGTTTGAAAACCCAAGAGGAAAAGTGGGTAAGACAAGTGAGAGTGATGCAGAGGCAAAGAAAACCGAGATGTAATGCACTAATGAAAAAACATCTGAATATTTATTGCAATAGCAAGCGCTTGAGTTTACAAAGCGCTCTTAAACCTACACTGAAGAAAATAACTATGACACAACCAGATAGCAAGAAGCGGGACTGAGGAGAAAACTGAGTCCCAAGAATCTGACACCAAAACGTTCCAGAATAAAAAGAAGTAGAGTTGAACTATGCCTCCGGGTAAGCCGGGAAAGGCTAAAGAGCGCAGAACTTGGGCTCTGAAAGGTCCGGTCCCAGGACTAGCGAGCGACAGGCGTGAAAACGGAGAGACGGTCAGGATGGGGAGCGTCAGCGCGGCGCGAGAGCTCCAGCGGACAGGCAGGAAGGGACCGAGGTGGGAGAGAAAGCCACACCCTCCAGGGCAGAAACCCGAACGGGGGAAGGGATGGCGCCCCCTGGGGCTAGGTGGGGCCGGGCCGACTAGAACCGGAGTAGGCAAGAAGCACAAGGCAACCCGCACGCGGGAGGAATGAGGGCGCCCGGGCCTGGGCATACTGAGGACGCATAAAGCCGGCGAGAAAAGCTCGGCCCGGTCCTCACGGGTGGACACCGGGGCAGTATAAAGGGGGTTGGGGAAAAGAAGAGCAGAACCCAGGACTAGACAGCGCAAACCGCAGCGCCCAGGCCCTGGAACAGGAAGGCTAAAGAGAGGGTGCCAATTACCGCTGCTGTTCTCTCTGGACTCGGGACCCGCAGCCGCCGCCGCCGCTCGTTACCTGCCAATGTGCCTCTTACAAAGCGGCGGCGGCGGCAGACACGGCCCGGCCGTCACGTGACCTCTACGTCACGGGCGAAGGCGGAGTCAGCACGCGTTGCTCTTGCGAGGCTCACCTGCTCGCCCACCGAGCGCGTCGCTTATTCTAGCCACTCCTAACACCCACCCTGCGAGGCCAGCAGTGCTGACGCACGGTATAGAGCAAATAAGGAAGATTCTACAGGATTTCTCGTACTCGGAGTTATCAAGAAAGTACTATCCACCGCATCCAGAATGTCCACAACTGCAGCTCGTTGTCGCGCTGTGATGACCTCACAAGGCACCACAAGTCGCTTCCCGACTGCCGCCTTGCTCGCGTCACGTGATGTGGTCCAACCACTGAAGGCAACAAACGTTGCGCGAGAAGACTACGGTTCCCAGCCTGCTGTACAGCAAAGGGATCCAGCAGCGCAGCCTTTCCCTCGTGGGTTCATAGGCGGTGCATCTAAAACTTAGTGCCGATGGAAGGCCCAGACGGCAAGTGGACAGGGTTAACATCTGAGACTAATCCCAGTGGGTGCCGCCTGCCAGGTGGTTGAGCATGGTTCTTGTTGCGAGATGTAGTCCAGGCGAGAGAGTGGGTTTCCACACCCACATTCCCGGGCTCGCGCTCCGCCCCGCCTGCTGCGCGGGAAAACGCCAACGGCTCGCCGCGGTACCCGCAACACGGAGAGGGCTTCAAAAAGGACCTGCACAGGGCTAGGGGGCCGCGCGGCTTCCGTCTAGTTAAATGTGGGGTCGAATTCTGCATTCCTTAGCCCCTTCTGCGTGAAAAGATTAACATTAATTGAAGATATCAGCCGTTTATATGACCGTTTTTACTAACTCACATAATAAACCGTTTGAGGGAGGGATTGTCCCGGTTTTAAGGATGAAGAACGGCTTAAAGAGGTTCAGTTGTTACCTACCTCAAGAGACCCAAACCAGATTTTCTATCTCAAAATGAGTAAGCCTCTCGAAAAGATTTCATCTGCTTCAACTACAGGAATTAAGCATAAAGGAGAAAATGGCTTGTAGACGTACAATGTTTTAGAGTTTAAAGTATTTTCTCATTTACTGGCCTGTTTGATCCTCAAAGGCAGTATCCCAGACAGATTAGAAACATGGACTCTGGAGTCTGGCAGGCCTTACCTCAATTCGAGTTTTCCTTTGTGATAACACTGCTTCACCAGGTTATGAAAATTAAATGAGATTGTGTAAAGTACCTGATCGACTGGAGAAATCTTCAATAAATATTCGTAATTATTTTCACACCCTGTATACCCTTTGGGCATAACAGGTCTAAGTAAGGTGGGAAGGGAATTAACATGTAGTGCTCTTTGTGCAGGGCTCTATGCTAATTGCTATAGTTATTAGCATAGTTGCTATGCATAGTAACTTGCTAGTTACTAATAGACTAGTTGTAGGTTAAATTATGTGAGGAAGAACAATTGAAACCTTAACAGCCTTGCTCAGTTCTAGGGAGGCCTTTGTTATTCATCTAAATTAATCAAAGAATGCTCAGGCTGTGCCTTAAACAAATAGAATTTATCATGCCCATTCATGTGTAGATGTGTGTTTCTCCCCTTTTGACAGTGAGCTAGGATTGTGTCCAGTACAGTCTTCCCACTGTATTCCTGCTTTATAGATATGTGTGGAAGAGTTAGAAACTACCCTTGAGAGGCAAAAAATTAATGGAATGCACAATTCTGAAAGGATATATACAAACATTTCTTAGGAGTGGGAAAGATGGTTTGTGATTCAGGGTGCTAGTCAAAAGGGACTATAATCTATAACGTTATTTTTTACATGAAAAAGGTACTGCTGTTTTAATTAAAGATTAACTTTAAGGAAGTGGTTCCATAATGTAGCAGATAGCACATCTGCTTTACACGAAGAAGGTCCTGGGTTCAGCCCCAGTGGAGCCACAGTCCATGGTCTGCTGCCATGCCACCCTGAAAAAGCCTGATGTCTGATCTCAGAAGTTAAGCAGGGTCGGGCCTGGTTAGAACTTGGATGGGAGACCACCCAAGAAGACCAGGTGCTGTAGGCATAAATAAAAAAAATTTTTAAAAGATTAAGAAGAGACTTAAGACAGTGTGTTAGCTGTGTGACCTTGTATAAGCTATGTCACCTATCCAATTTCCTCTTCTGTTATTATATTTTTTTAAATCTGTCTTTTCTGAGCCGGGCATACTGTTCTGGGTACTTTCATTAAATTATCATTTATCAAGGGAGAAGTCCTACCTAGGACCTAGAATCAGAAAAAAAATAGTGGCATCAAAGTCCTAAAACCTCACCGATTGCCACCTAGATGCAATAGAACCATCCTCTCACAATAGTTTCCCCCAAGGGATATCACTAACACCCTTTTTCACCCAGCCTGACTCTGAGACATTGACTCTGAAAATGATTTCACATCATGTGACTGCAAAGAACATCATTCCTTTCACCATTTTTTTATTCGCTTAAGTGCTCTTGGCTGGACTAAAGTGAGAGCATAATGTGATGGAAAATACACTGGAGAAATTCTCAGAAGCCTGGGTTTTTAAGCCTATACACAGGTAGGAGGGTAAAATCAATCATTCTTAGATGAGACTCATCTCAGAATCAGTAATAAGTGGCCGAGATTTAGGAAAAGAATTAAGATGTATTAACTTCAAAGCAGAATTTTCACAACCAAGATAAAGCTGATCAAGGTTGAAGTCTAATCTACTCAATTATAGTAAAATGAATGATCATAATCAAATGCATTATGCCTTGTCTAAGGAATGTGATAATTGAGAGGGAATGGTTTGTGTTTGCATCGAATCTTAAAAAAAAAAAAAGTGAAACTTAAGCAAAAAGGTACACTGTGCCAAGAAAAGAGTGGCCTGGCCAGCACATGGAAGGAACATTTTGGTCCCTTTGGCAGATCTCTGCTTTAGCCATAAAGATCACCCAAAATTCCCCAATTTATGTTCTGTGTAATCAACCAATCACTTTCTAATTAGAACTTGGCTTCTCATCAAGATTTTCCTCCAGAGGCATGAATGCGTTGTTGACCACAAGACCATATGCTATTTTGCTTGGCTAAAAATTAGTACAGTGACAATTTCGACAATGACAATTTGGAATATATCATCGGTTCCTGAGATATGTTTATTCCCAAAGCCTGCTGAGCTGTGGGGCATGCTGACCTTTGGAAGCAGTAAACAAACAAATGATACTGCCACTGTATGAGGTGTGTGGAATAGCCAAAAAGACTCCCTAGTAACACTGTTGTGCCTCATTTCTTTGAAAGTCCACTTTCCTCCTAACTCTACTAATAGCTTTTATTTTCGAAGCCTGTTTCTTCATCTCTATAAAAAAGCTAAATTCTGCTTATTTTATAAGGCATTGTCAAGTTTATGCAAGAAGTTGCATATTAAAGTCCTCAGAAAATAATCATACTCTAAGAATTATAAAGAACTATTATTACCAGGAAGAACTTTATTTGGTTACATCAATAGTTGTATAGCTCTAGTCAGTGGTTAAGGTTTAAGTTCTAGAGGAATCCAGGAAGGCCTAGATTCTAGAACAAGGGTCAGCAAACTACAACCCGTGGGCCAAATCCACCTCTTATTTTTCTACAACCCACTAGCTAAGAATGGGTCTTACAATATTAAATGGCTAGAAGAAAAATCAAAATAATATATAATGACACACAAAACATGAAATTCAAATTTTAGGATCTATCAAATTCTATCGAAACTCAGCCATGCTTATTCATTTATGTATTGTCTATGACTGCTTTCGCACTATAATAGCAGAGTTGAATATTTGCAAAAGAAATGAGGTGGCCCAGAAACCTAAAATATTTACATTCCAGCCTTTTACACAAGTTTGTGAACCCCTGTTCTAGACGATTCTAAGTGTGTGACCTTAGGCAAGATACTTAATCTCATCCTGTTTAGTTTTCTCTTCTGCAAAATGGGGATAATAATAACCACATCAAAGAATTGTCTAAGAGATTAAGAGTTCAACTATCGAATTGGGCTTTTGTTTTTTGTTTTTATCCTTTTTGACAAATACTGAAATTTCTGTGATATTCTGAAATTTCACTGAAATTACCAGATAAATGAACATACCAACAATTCCTAAAAGAGGGAATATAGTTAATCAACAAACATGGAAACATGTTTGGCCTCACTCACAAATTTTTAAATGAAAGTTACAGCAATATTATGCATTTTGCCTATCAATAAAGAGAAAAAATGATGACATAGGAAAATACTTGCTTTATACTGTTAGGTATAAAAAGCCAAAATCAAATTGTTGAGTGAATATAACTATATAAGAACATTATGTGTAAGAAAGAAAAGTTATGAAAATATGTCAAAAATATGGCCATGTGTAGGTAATGAAATTATAGGTGACATTTTTCAATTTTCACTCCTGTATTTTCAAATTGTCTTTAATACTCAGTTCTTTCTTTTGCGATTTAAGAAAATGTTTAAACAAAATATTTAGAGGTGAGATATTGAAAGCTGCATACTTTAATAGAGTAATCCAAGATATATGAATATAACTTATCAAGAAAGATTGAATTTCTAAGATGGTGTTATGGGCCAAGTCATGTTCCCCTCAAATTCATATGCTGAAGTCTTAACCCCTAGTACTACAGAAGGTAACTGTATTTGGAGACAGTGTATTTAAAGAGGTAATTAAGGTTAAATGAGGTCATTGGGATGGACAGTTATCCCATACAACTGAGATCAGGACACAGGGAAACAGAGGAAAGACTATGTAAGGACAAAAGGAGAAGATGGCCACTTACGAACCAAGAAAAGAGGCCTCAGGAAAAAAAAAAAAAAATTCTGCCAACACCTTGACCTGGACGTCTATCCTCCAGAACTGTGAGAAAACAGATTTCTGTTGTTTAAGTCACCCAGTCTGTGGTGGAAGCCTAGCAAATTACTACAAATGAGATATTAAGAGTTCTATTAAGCATGAAGAATAGGGGTTGACAAAGAATTGTCTTCCCTCCCCTTGGAAGAGGTTGTTTTCATTCTAGTAATTCCATAGTTTGGGAAATAAAAAGACCTAGGACCATTACTGTAGAAAGGCCTAGAACCCTACCACTACCTTGTACCCAACCTTCAGTGGTCCTCAAGGTCAAAGACCTCACTTAACACATAGACGTTTCCTTAAAAGACAATTGTATATCTGTCTTTTATAGAGTGAGTGCATTTTTAATGTGTGGAGAAATCATATTTTCAAAATGTCACTTCTGTTCAAACATCAACACTGTACTTGGAAAACAAGTATAAAATTACTTGCCTACTTCTCTTAAAGTCCTCCATAATCTGGTTCATTCTACCTGTCCCACTTTATTTCTCTCTCCTACCCATTGGAGCCCCTCCACTCCTGCAACCCAGGACCTTCATGACTTTGTACCCTCACTAACTCCCCAATGCCTATCTGGACACAACACAGATCTCACCTCTTCTCCAAGCCCACCACTTCAGGGAATCCCAACCTTCGCTAACCCTCCTAAGTCTCAGTGTTTTTATTTCTTCAAATGTGTGGGTCTTGCTATTCAAACAGACTATAAATTAGCAGAAAAAAATCAATCACATCTTGTACGTGTACTAAACGCCCTCATGATCTATTCTTCATGATATTCTGAGAAAGACCTCAGTAAATGCTTATGGTTTAAAAAAAACAACTAATATTTTTGAACACGTGTAAAGTGCCAGGCCCAATGCAAGATGTTTTACCTAACAGTATAATCAAGTATTTTCCTAACAGTATACCTAACAGTATAAAGCAAGTATTTTCCTATGTCACAATTTCTTTCCCATAGCAACTCTGAAGTATTTTTTATCATCATCATCATCACCCCTCAGAAAGAGTTAACACAAAATCTTACTGCTACAAAATTTCAGAGTCATCCCCCACCCCACCCCTAGATCTTTCCTATTCTAAACATGGTACTTTATTTTCTCCAGCATTATTGGTGTTTTTGCTTGTCTCTCCCCACTATTCATACTATAAGTTTCTTGAGACAGGGATTAGGTCTTTTCATGTCTGTATTTCTAGCACCTAGTCAGGATCATAGTAAGCAAACTCAACAAATATTTTAAAAATGAAGAGTGATGCTTTTAATAATTATCTCATAAAATTCTGTTTTGCACTTCTACATTTGCTTACAAGGGAGATGTAGAAACCAATAAAAACCTACTTACATATCCAAATTAGAATTTAGCAAATTCTAGAGATGGAAGGAATAGTAGCCAAGTTTGATCTCAGGTTTATTGTATGTCCACTATGTGCCCAGCTCAGTTCTGGGTGTTGTGAACAATTAAAAAAAAAATCTCTGACAGAGTGCTACACGGAAGTAGGTGATAAACTTCTACTGACAAATGGGAGACAGACTAGGGGTAGGTGGGTGGCCGGATACTCTAGGCAGGCAGGCATTCTAGGCAGGGGAAATTGTGTGAACAACAGGCAGTTGCTCACAGACTAGTTTGGCTGAAGGGAGAGTTCTTTGGAGATCAATGCAGTGGAAGATAAAATTATAGAGATAGCATTCAATTGTATAGTGTCTTGAATGCTAGCCTAAGAAATTTATTTCCTCCTGTTACTAATCCTTGCTAAAATGCTCTTTCAGGAGGAACTGGAAAGTCAATAGGATCTTTAGAAGCAGCAAAGTCTCCTTGAGGAATTAAGACCCTGAGGAATTAAGCTCTAATGGTGGAATGACAGGTGGAGGAGTAGATATTTTAGATGAGGAAGCCACCCCCTCAGATCTTCTGCTGATATGGTGCCAGTTCTGCAAACTTGATGGTGGGCCAGCTGTGGTAGCTAAAGAAAGAATATTTTCATTGAGCGCTCACTTGCATATGATTCTTAAATTACCGAGTAAACTTAAACACAACTTTTTTGTTGAGCTTCCAAGAACATACACATGTACCCATGGTAGTTGCAAGGAGAAATCTGCTCTGATGAGGATGAGTATGATTCCCAGCCTGCCTGAGGAAGAAAGTGCCCCTCCTACAGAACTCTAGGGAGAGGAGGGGACTTAACAACCTGTCAGCCCAGACCTTCCCTGCATTCCCTCAGCCAAACACTAATCTTCCAGCAGTTTGGGCCCTGTTCTGAGACAAAGATAGTTCATCATGGCCTTTTGCAGGGACAGAATGGCTACATCTGTTGGCTTCTTAAACAGATGCCTTTGGGATGAAGGTATTGTGCCTTTTGCCACAATGCTTCTCAACATTTCTCTTGCTGGGCTCTGCTCTAGCGAAAATTGTAAAGTAGGTCATGGATCTGGGAAATGGCTTGTGAGCTCATCCTTAGCTTCCCAGCAGGCAAGGAAATATTATCCTTATTTTAAAGAAGAGGATCTGAGGCCCAGAGAGATTAGCTGTTATGCTTTCCTCTCCCTACGCTGCCCCTTTGATAAACAATTATTGTTGCTTACTAAATAAATGCTTGAGACTATATTAGGCGATGGGAGACAATCAGATTCTGTCTTCAAGGCTTTCATAATCTAGCAGGGAAACAGATATGTCAATTCTTTATTTCTCCAGCTTTATTGAAATGTAATTGACATTTAGCATTATGTGAATTTAAGGTATACAATGTGATGATTTGATACATATATATATATATATGTATATATTACTAAATGTTTACCATAATAAGGTTAGTTAATAAATCCTTCACCTCACATAATTATCATTTTGTTGTTGTTGTTATGGTGAGAACATTAAAGCTCTATTGTAATAGCAACTTTCCAGTATACAATACAATATTGTTAACTATAGTTATGTAATGCTATACTTTAGATCCCTGGAAGTTACTCATCTTATGATTGAAAGTTATACCCTTTGACCAACATCTCCCCAATGTAAATTCTTTAAGTGTATGGAAAAAGAGAATTAATTATGCCAGAGGGGATGGGGCACCAGCTAAAAGCTTAGAGAGGAGAAACTATGCAAACAGGATGTGAAAAGATGGAGATTTCTCTAGGTCAGGAAGGAGCGGGGCATTTCTGGTGGGGACTCTAGCTTGAGCAAAAGTCTGTAGACAGGATAGTGCAGAGCAAGTTCAAGGGAAGATTAATAGTTTGGTGAGGCCGGACATAGGGATATAGAATAAAGTGATAGAAATTAAGCTAGAAACATGAAGGGCCTAGATAAAATTTAGAATTTTATCTTGAAGGCTAGAAGACATGGCAAGAATATATAAGCAGAAATGTGTTTTAAGAAAGTAATAATTGTGATGGCATTGTGGAGAACGAACGAAGTGTTAATGTTATGGACATTCCCACTTCTCATACCTAATCTGGAGATTTCAGACCTCCCTGACCAATTTATCCTCTCTATCCAACCTGCTTCCAGATTTCTTTAGACAAGGCATAAGAGTCTGACAAAAGCTCAAATAGTATCTATCCCTGTCTTACTCCCCACACAGCTGCAAATTAATTTAGTCTGGCTTTTTAGGTGGCAAGGAACTAAATCCACTAAAATTACCTTCATTCATTTATTCAACATTAATTTATTGAGTACAAATTATGTGCCAGGAATTATTTTCATAATTAATAGGAGCTTATAGTCTAGTAAGGAAACCAAGGTATCCTGGAGCTAGATCTGTAGCTGGCTCATGAGAGTCAATTACTATATTTTCAAGAATTTTGCAATCTATCAAAAATTAAACTACATAAATTTAAAATTATGTAACATAGTAAAAATAAAGGTAGTAAACACTCAAATTCATTGCCTTCTAATAATTTTATTATTATCTATGCTATTGTATTCGAATGATGGAAAAACTATATAATGATGTGCTAATGTGCATTTCTTCCTAACTTATGCTTAGTGACATCATGTTGGTAGCTTCAAATAGGCAATGGTGGGAAATAGGCTATTTATGCTACAGAAATCAGCAAATGCTACAGGAAATCAGGGCTTATTTTATTCATTGTATTTTTTAAAGTGATGGAGAAATGTTAATAATGAAAATTATGCTTACAAGTGTGTCATAGCTCTAACTGTTATATTATGAATACCACAAAAATTAAATATTTTTCCAGCATTTGGAAGCTGTTATTCAATTCAGCAAGGAAGTTACTCTCTTCCTTAGTGAATGAGTGAATTTCCTACACTTTCACCTTACTCTATTGTATAAGAAATATATACATTTGGTCTCTGCTTCCTGGCACAGAGCTCCTAAAACCTTTATAAGAGGGGGAAGAAAAAAATAAAACCTTCGTAATTTTCTAAGTAATAAGAGTCCCTTTTGTTATTTATAACAAGCCCTTCCTCTCTCATCTGAGTTTATGCTAATGAGATGACATAAGGTGGGATCCCTACTCAGCTCAGGTTAGGGCTAGTCATCAGAAAGACTCAGTGATTAGAGGATTGGAACACTCAGCCCCACCCACCAACCTCAGGGAAGATTTGATGAGCTTCTGGGTTGCTGAATGCATCCATCTGCCAGGTAGGTGGCGCACCCTAGTCCCACTCCTATACTTCAGGATCCTTCTGAACCTCATCCTGTCTATCTCTTCATCTTGATGTTTATCTGTATCCTTTATAATATCCTTTATAATAAACTGATAAACATAAGTAAATGTTCGCCTGAGCAATTCTAACAAATGATTGAACCCAAGGAGGGGGTAATGGGGACCTCTAATTTACAGCCAGTCAGTCAGAAGTACAAGTGACAACCTGGACTTATAATTGGCATCTGAAGTGGGGGCAGTCTTTCAGAACTGAGCCCTTAACCTATGGGAATGACACTACCTCCAGGTAGATAGTGTCAGAATTTAGTTAAATTATAGGGCGCCCAGTCTGATTCACCTGAGAATTTGAGAATTGTTTGGTGGTGTTGGAAAACACTCCATCTATAAATAAAAATATCAATCAACATTTATGTTAGAACTGCATTTGTTACTTGGTTGTAGTGATAGAATGGTTATGGATATAAGAGTTCAAATAGCAACAAAAGCATTCAGTGAGAGTATGGAATTTATAATAGAGTATATCTTGTTGTTATTTGTAAATTGTGTTTTATACATCCTTTTATTAGTAAAATTTACAAATAAAATTCAGACTTTTCATAGAACTAGTTTTTAAACATTTTACCAGCACACTCACTGGGAGAAACAGATAATAAACAGATATACTATAATGCGAGGTCTTAAGGACTTAGGAAGAAATAATAAAGCAGAGTGTAGAGTCAGAGTGTCAGGGGACTGTGCTATTTTGGATGGGCAGTTAGGGAAGGTCTCTATAATAAGAACAACAGAGCAGAGACCTGAATGAACTGAGGGAGTGAGCCATATAAAGAAAGAGTGCCTCAGATAGGGGAACTGGCAAGGACAAAGGCTGCGAGGTAGAATTGCTTGTGTGTTCGCAGAATAGCAAAGAGGCTGTTTTGGCCGGATCCTGGTAAGCCAGTGGGGAGAAGTAGATTGAGATCCAAAAGATGGAGAGCTGAAAGTAGCCTCTAAGTACTCCTCCTTTCTCTACAGTATTTACCATATGAGGAAACAGGCTCAGAGAAGTTAAATAACTTGTTAAGGTCCCACAGACAAGTCACAGAGCTAGGTTAGGTGGTGATTCACATATCTGTGGTACCTGTGTTACCTTTTGGGGTCCCAGAAAGAAACAGATGAATAATTGAGGAGAGTTTAATAAAGGAAAAGAGATAAGAGATGGTGCAAAACCCCAGGACTAGTGAGAGTGGGAAAACTTGATCACTACTAAATCTGAGGGGACAACAGGGAGGGAGCAAAGATTATATGGAAAGGGCCACCTGACAGGGGTCTGCAGAGACTCTGCTTTTAAGAGGATGAGGTGTGTGCAAGGCAATAAATAATCTCACATCCCTCTTCTCCCTCCTTTTAGTCTCCATTGGCTGAACTTAACCAGAAACCAGAGGACAAGGAAGCTTGGCGATAAGATACAAAACAGAGGAACTGGGCAGGGAAGAAAGCAGATCTGGGGGAATACAAGGAAACATACCTATGATCATTTTATTTACTGACATTTCAAACCATGTGGTTTATGCCCCATAATTTGGCCTTAAAGTATGCAACACAGTGAGCTGCTGGGAACATGATATAAGAGGAGTCAAGAAAACTTTAAGGCACCGAGCTGTTATATACTGATGGAAGCAGAAGACCAGATGGGTAGATGGAAGTTTCCAGAGGCTGTTCTGCTCTGCTTCTCAGCCTAAAACTGACTCCACGCAGCTCTTCTAGAGACTGGGACTACAGCTCAGGCTCTGCCCTGAAGGAAACTAAGTCTAGTCTACAGAGGATGAGGCCTGACCATAGATGACTTTTCCAGGAGAAATTATTTCAGCCCAGAGAGATTCAAATGGTTGACTATGGTGATGGGCAGGGAAGACTTCTCCAAGGGGGCGACTTCCTGGAGGGTCAAAAGAGTAACAGTAGGAGAGGCAAGAGAAGGACTGGGGTCTTTGTGTCCTGAGATCTGTGAGGAGATAGTTTGGTGGAAGCTCAGGCATAAAGTTACCTCTCCAGGAATCTCCTGACTTCGCAGTTCCTTTTGGCAATATCCTGTCTCCTCCTCCCACACCCCTTCACCTCCCTTCCCTGAAGCCAGAGGAGTCTGGGGTGGAGTCAGGTCTCTTAAAAGCAAGTTAAACTAGTTCCTGGACTTGCCTGCTAAAGAATAGACAGAAAACTGCTGTCCCCACAGCCAGCTACAGATGGTGCAGATAGAGACTCGGGGAGGCGAAAGATCTCAGCAAAAACACAAATCAGACGGACCTGACACAGATGGACCCAAAATGGAACTATAGTTTCTGGGATCTTGATTGCAGGGCAAAGCTAATGCTCATCACCCCCTAACCCTGGTCAGCAGTGGCCAATTTTGCCTGAGAGGGTGTTTCCTGCAAGTACCAACGCCTCTTTCCTTGAGATCTTACTCTAATTTTACCAGCTCAGCTCCTAGTAGCATTCTTAGTGTTCTTTGAGAAGCTGTCTCCCAACAACATCTCAGGGAGCCCAGCTTTCAGCTTCTCTCTAGGGTTGCTTCAGTCCTGAGTCCAGGGGAAAGCCCACACAATGCTTCCACCTCCAGTGTGGGCAGCCTACCTAAGCTTTTCACCTCTCTGTGCTTAGAAGGGGAGGCTGCAACCAGGAGACGTAAAGAGGCTCCTGGTTCCTGCTTGGGTAAAGGCCTGGCTGTATACTTGAGGGCTTGGAGCTTTTTAAAGTTTATTCCAGCTAGTCCCCATGCTCCTGGCTGCCCCAATAGTCACGATTATTTAGACTGAGTTTAAGTGAGGATCTGCCATCTCTCTGGGACTGTAAAATCTCAACAGATGGCTCAGCCTGTTAAGCAGTGAGAATGCTTTACAGTTGTGCTTCATTTAGAAGCACCTTCACATCCTTTATGGCAGAAGTTCACCATCAGCCCAGAGAGAGTCAAACAGTTAAACAGGTGGTTAATGATTACAGAGGATTTAACTAGGAACATCAAACTCAGATCCAGTACTCTTTCTCCAAGCTGTCTCCTACCTCTTTCAACGAATACTCAGCTTATTGAATTTAGAGGTCCAATGGCAACGTCCTGTTTATTCCTTGCACAGCAAAGTCTATCCAGCTTTAAACAACACACAGGCACACATACTTTTGAGAAGTTGTGTGGATATATTTTTGTAAGTCAGATCTTCACATACATGTACAGGCTACCTTGGTTCAAGGGTTGCTACTATGAAAAGTTTATTATAGCAAAAAACAAAAACAAAAACCACCTTCAAGACTAACATTATACTACAGCCGTGCTATCCTGAACAAGCCTGATCTCATCTGATCTTGGAAGCTATGCAGAATCAGGCCTGGTTAGTACTTGTATGGGAGAATACATAGGAAGACCAGGTGCTGTAGGCATAAAAAATAAAAAAAAATAAGGGATTGTAAACTGACAAGGTTCCTTGCAATCTGTGAGGTCAACCAAGGGTTGCCTTGCCTAAAAAAAAAAAAAAAAAAGACTGACATTATAGTTCTGCCTGCCCCTTTCCCCTCCCGCTTTGATCATACTCCAAGTGGAGTTTATTTATGCAGGAGTTGTACCTCTGGAAGCTGGGAACTAAATTCTGGCTCCCCACTTCTGGCTCCCCCTCCTGGGTGTAGGATGCATTCATTGGCCCAAAGAAATTTACTCAGTCTCCCCAGAAGACTCTGGAAGCTCTCAGGACAATCCTGTACCTGCCCATGCTTGGAAAGACCCCAGAAAGCAGGGCTTCTTGAGGAAGAGCTTGATCATGGAAGACTTTCTATAAGAGTTAGGACCTGAGCTACACCTTGAAAGATTTTGACAGGAGGAGTTGGTCATGAGCAATTTCTCTTTTGGTTGAGGGCAATTTTGACAGAGTGCTGTGTGAGTTGAGAAGAATGGATGAGCTGGGTTGACCTAAGCAGAAGGTTTATGCCAAAGAAAAGGGAAGTGAGTAACTTTTGCTGTAGACTTTTTGAACAAAGGAGCAATCAAGATTCTCTGTCTACTCTCCTCCTTTATTATTATTTCTTATTCTCACATGTTGAAGAACAATTGGTTGGGAAGCATTTTAAGTGACACTACTAGAAAATACAGAAAAACAAGATTAAAAGGTACAATCAAAATTCTGCTGCCGAAAGACTCACTACTGACATTCTGGTGATAACATTTAAAATTTTTCTATACCTAAGTATAGATATGTATGAATTTTATGAGATGCTGCTTTAGAAGCTGGCTTATAAACACTTCATTATTTAATAATATATCTTAGCAATCATTCTATGTCAGTACTATAGATTTACCTGTATGTACCATTTAAAAAAGCTTTTATTCTGGAAAATTTCTAACATTACAAAATTAGAGACTAGTATAATGAGCACCCATACACCCACCTACAAACTTCAACATTTATCAACATATTGCTTTAAAATCATCTACATCTCTGGATTGTTTTAAAATAAATCCATAACATCATGTTGTTTCATCTGTAAATAAAATAAAAATACTTTTAAGAGCTAAGGCTCTAAAAAAAACCCAACATAACCACAATATCACTCTTCTACCTAGAAAAAGAAATAATTCTTTACTTTTACTTAATATCCAATCAGTGGTAAATTTTCTGATTATCTTTTTGGTTACATTTTTTTGAATCAGGACGTAAACACCATCTATGCATTACATTTGCATGATATGCCTGTCTCCCATCTCCCTTAAGCTGTAAGTTATTTTTTCTTGCTCTTTGTTGAAAAAGTCATTTTCCCTGGGTTTTTTTTTTGCATCCCTGCTATGCCATTAATATGTTCCTTTATCTACTGTTTTCTGAGAACTGACGGATCTAAAAGCTTGTTCAGATCAAGTTTGATTTTCTGGCAAGAATACTACTTCATAGGTAATGATGTTAACTTCCTGTGGCAATCCATCAAGAGGCACATAATATCTGCTAGTTTCTTTTTTTTTGTGATAAGACTGATCTGTGAATGTTTTAGATTTTTATTTAACCATTTCTTTATTAATAGACAGGATACTTCCAGGGTTTTTTTGTTGGTTTTGCTAATTAATGCTACAATAACCATCCTTACACTTTCATCTTTGCATGCTTGCCAAGAGTATTTCCTAAAATTCCCAGAAGTGAAACTGCTGAGTCAATAGATATAATCAATAATATTCTAACAAGTAAATGCCATTTTGATAGGCTAATGGTTCCTTATACAGACCACGGCCAACAGTTAAATAAATCGGTAGCCTAGGAACAATAAAGTCAATGCTGACTTTATCTGATGACGCATGCACCTTCCATCTTTGGAGATCCCTCTCACATCCTGGCTAGCTAGCAATACCAAGTCTGCACAGGCAGGCACAAGACAAATCTTATAGTAAAGCAAGTTTAGGTATCTCAGGCCTTAGCTAGGTCTTCTATTATCTCCTGCTATCAAGGGGGACTGCAGATAGGTGTACGTGTTATTGGCTAATAAATTCAGGTTGGGAAAGCATCCTAAGACTCTATAGTCTGTACTATGAAAAGATGATCTACAGTAAATGTTAAAAATATTGAGACAGTTTGATAGGTAGAAAAAAAACCGGAGATGGGAAGTTTGGGGGATTATCGCCTCAGTCTTGGAAGGGACAGAACGTTTTCCTAGGCAGAATCAATGCAAATGTGGTTCTGAGTTTTAATTATTGCTTTTAAAAGTCTTAGCAATCCTATGAGAGTACATGTCATCTTTTTATTATCAAAAAAGAAAAAAATTTTTCTTAAATCTCCAATGTGATTTTTTTGGCATCTGAAAATTCCTCAGAATACCCCTCCTATGTATTAGTTTGCCAGGGCTGCCAAAACAAATTACCACAAACTTAGTTTTAAAACAACAGAAATTCATTCTCTCACAATTTTGGAAGCTAGAAATCCAAAATCAAGGTGTTAGCAGGGCCATGCTCCTTCCCAAGGTCCCAGGGGAAACTTTCCTTGCCTCTTCCAGCTTCTGGTGGCTTGTAGTATCCCTTGGCTTATAGATGCATCTCCAATCTCTGCTTCTGTCTTCATATAGTCTTCTCTGTGTGTCCCTGTGTGTTCTTTTCTGTCTCATAAAGACACTCTCATTGAAGTTAGGGCCTACCCTAACCCAGTATGTTCTAATCTCAATCCTTACCTTAATTAAATCTACAAAGACCCTATTTCCAAATAAGATCATGTTCTGAGGTTCTGGGTGGACATAAACTTTTGGGGAACATTATTCAACTCACTATAATTCCCAATGTTTTATTGGAAGCCATTAAGAAAGTAAGACTCACATAACAAAAATTTAACAAACCCTGCTATATTTACCTGCTTTAAAGACAAACTGCTTGAGGACAGGGTTTATTTCCTATCCCTCTTAGATTTCCCTGTACCAGTATAGTTATGGATGTTAAGGATCCAGGAAATCATCTGTCTAATCTGAACTCCTCCTATTATTGCACAATATAAGATGAAAAAACTGATGTCCAGAGAGGGTGAAAGACTTGTCCCAAATCATATGGCCATGAGCAGCAGCAGTAGAACTTGAACTGAACGTATTATCCTCCTCTTTAGTCCGTACTTACCCTGAGTGGTTGGCACTGGTGGGTAGCATGTATCCCCTTACAGGGAATAAGCAATAGTATCTTAAATCAGGTAATATAACATTCCCATCTCCCCCAAAAAGGAAAAAAGATCTAATGGAGGAATCTTAAGCATGGTGATCGGGACAATAATTTGGTTTTAAGCAATAGGGCCTATAGAGGCAGAGGCGGTAAGGGGTGGAAAATACGAGGGATGTTTCTCAGATAAGCAACACGTTGCAGGGCCCAAACTGCCACACCTCAGGCCAGGATACCTAGCAGTGTTTTCTGCAATAGGGAAATGGCCTTGAACCTGGAGAACAAAGAAGCCTCATCCTTTGCCCAGGCTAAGGGAAAAGTAGCTATGAGTGAGGGATGTTTATTTTCTTTAAGATAGGAGTTGATCATTTGTTTTATTCCTGTCCACAGATAGCACTTGGGATGTTAATTACAGCTCTGAATACTGCTTAACGAGAAATGCAGTAAACATGTCACTCTGAACTCAGTTAATGAGTATTATTATCCTTTAAAAATTCTGACTTCGGCAATTATACCCTAATCAAGAGGAGTATTCAGATGTTCTCAACGGGGTGTGGGGGTTGGGGGGGAAGAGGAGGATTTGAAAGGACAGCTCACACCTCTTGTCTTCCAGAGTTGAATGAATCATAAGAGCTTAAAACCCCATCTTGAGTTCAGTTTACACCTCTCTCTCTCTAGTGGTAGTCTAGAAACACATTTCTCACATTCATTTTGTTGTCTCCCAGATACCAGCCAACTGAAAAGAAAAACAAACAAGCAAAACACTAGGGTTCTATGCTCTTACATTAACCGCTAATGCTAAGCCAAGGGTCTTGACACCATGACCTGTTATTTCTGGGTACCTGCTCTAGGAACTGTCTGGGTGGCAGCTGGATCAGAGAGCCCTGGACTGGGAGTCTTTGGTTTTATTAGAACACTGAGGGCCAGATCAATACTTTCAACTCTTGGAGTGGGAGGGGCAGGGAACCTGGAACATAAATGAGGTGCAAAAGGACCCAACGGATATTGGGAGGAGCCAGTAGGCCATTTGGAACGAAGCATGTGGCCTAAGGGAGAACAAGGAAGTTCTTTCATGGCCTGGGAGTAGGGACTCTTGGCAGGAAAAGGGAGTGTCCCCATAAAGTCCACAAAGTCCTTCTGTGATTCATACTTTGCTGGAAAGTCTGGCTGGAAAATGGGAGCAGGGCCAAGATTCCATGGAGGCCAGAGGCCCAGGCCAGGCCCACCCCACATCCCATCACCTTTCTCTGAGTATATTCCATGAACGTGAGTCCCATAGTAACCAAAAAATCTGAGGTTGTGAAGTAAAGAAGCGTGTCTGTTTTAATCTGTATGTCCCCAACATAATTTGACTGTGGGACATTTTGCAAATACCAATTACTGTTCCATGGACTGTGGATTCTAAAAACCTCACTTTGGAAAAAGCTAATTCTAGGATCTTTCCGAATGTGACTCTTCTGGGGAGCCCTCTCAATTCTTTCAACTCATTCACCAATCCCTTCCTGTTTTGCAGCCTTTAATCATATAGTTAGGTGCCTGTGTGAATCATGTTCAGAATCAGTCTCTTAAAGGCAGGTGCAAAGGACGGCTGTATCCAGTATGTCCTAGAAAGGAACAAGTGCATTGTGCCTGGGGAATAGGTTCTACTTTGCCTAGCTGTGGCCCTGCCCTGATGGGTTTTCCAGAGATGGCTGAGGAGTGTGGTATGATTTAGCAGTCTGCCTTTCTCTCAGCTACTGCCCCTAAACAGGCTCTGGGAAGAGCATCACTCACAAGGGTCCCTGTGTCCTCCGCTTACAAAGGGCAGCTAAGGATCTATGTCTTCAACTTCAAAAAAAATAATGTCCTGTTCCCAGAACACTGAGCAGCCACTTTCACATTCTCAGGGCATTCTCCAGAGGCAAACAGGTCCTATCATCAATCCTGGTTTGTGTAAGAGGAGCTGATCAACTTTCTCAGATCCATAGCCATTTAGAGGAAGGACTAGCATCTTCCCTCCTCATCTTCAGTCTATTTCTTTTTAAAGCACCACACTACTTTCTCTGGGCATATCCACCCTCAAGTGGATCCCAACTGATCTTGGGCTACAGCTGGGGACCAGGAACAAGGAGGTCTTAGTGTCTGTGTGTTTGCACTTGACCCATCTTTACTTTGAGGAACTCTTGTGTTTCCCTTATGCTCCAAGCAGTCCTAGTGCCCCAAGTTGACCTTCCAAATAGTCATTTAGGGCTTTTTTCCTGCTGCCTCTTGGCTAGACATACTCACTCAAACCAACCACTTTGCACTGGAATAATATTTATTTTTTTACTTGGCAAAAAGTCAAGTGCTACATTTTTGAGAACAAAAACTCAATCAAACGCATTACCCATCACAGAAGAGGGTCTGGCAACAGTACAAAACATCCTACTTAAGAACTTAAGATCTTTTTTTTAATATACAAGTTGGTTTAAAATGATAGAAGTTCTGTGAGAACTAAGAAATCTACAGCCTGTAGTTCAATAGAAAAAAAATTAAGACAATTAAAAGATCTACAGCATCCAGCATTTTGCTTAATTCCCTGTTTATAGCACCTATTTCTCTAGGTTAGAAGATGAGAATTCTTTAACTTGTGGTGTATGCATTACACCACCAAGACATGGTGACTTGTTGATTTCCTTCCCCATCAGCCCCCATCATCAAGGAGAAGACACTCTTTTTCTATTTCCCCACTTACACCCGGAGCAGAGAGGGATGACTGGGAGGCCAACTTAAAAACTGGAGTGCAGGAATAAATATGAGTTTTCCTTTCCACAATGGGCTGTTGACAGAAGCAGAGTATGTGCTTTGAATGGAGGAGGAATTTGTGGGTGGGAACAGCTGTTATCTGCAACATGATGCATAAAAAGCAAGGAATAACTGGACGTCATGGTCAGTCAGTTGCCTGCAAGTTTAAAAACCTCAGACTAAACAGAGTTCAAGGGAGGAACAAATTACTAATCACACCAATGCTTTCACATGCACACTGTTGCTGGCTGTAGGCCACTCCACACCATCCCAGAGCTGGGCCAAAAGAATGGGAGAGGCGGCTTCAACCCCAGCCCCACTGTACTAAGAAAACAAACGTTCCACACATGAAGCACTCACTACACACAGATAAAACCCCCGCTCGCCCCCACCCTCCTGGACTGAACCCAATTTAGAAAACAAGAGCAAAATCCATTGGGGAAATTAGAAGAAAGGCAAAGGAGAAGTTTCTCACCAAAGCCAAGGTGACTGAGTATGTGACTCTTAGCAGGCTTGACGTCCCCAGCTTCAGGCCCCTGAGACACCAGACCAGGCCTTGTTTGAGAGGGACGGGGAAATTGGGATGGGAATTCTCTTTAGCAAGTCCTACCAAGCCTTCTGCAGCCTCCAGAGCTCTATCTGGATGGAGATGTTGATGTTTTAGGGAAGTGGCCGCTGGCTAAGCAGATGGGAAGTTGAAGTGGAAGTGACACATACACAGAAGTGTTCTCACCTGGGGAACACACAGATGAGAAGACAGGTAGAGGATGGACAGCTTTGGAGTTCTGGCTCCAGAGTTCCCAGGAAGCCAGCAATCCAACTCAAAGGGTTCTCCTGGTGATTTGTTTTCCTTTCTGTTTTTACTTCCTATAATCAGTGTTGTTAGACTTCAAAAAACAAGATAAAGACTAGTCCCAAAGCTGGACTCTGAATAAAGTTGTTTCTTTTATAAATATTTTAATTACAAATAATCCTCACTCCAGGTAATTTCGATAACACACAGTACTTACAGGCACACAAGTTCACACACACATACGCACACATGCACAAACAGCCCTCAAACTTTCACAGAAAGTTTGACAGCAACCACATAATTGTAAAGTAGCCCTACCACTCAAGAGTGAAGTAAGGGTGAGAATGACTATGTCAGTCTAAGAAGCCAGAGTCTAGGGGAGAGTGTGTGTCACTTGAAGAAAAAATACAAATAGGAATTAAAAATGTTTGGTTGATAAGCCAGAAAGAAAAATTCTGATTAGCAAAAGGGAAAGGTAAAAACAAACAAAACTTTCAGATTTCTGTATAGCGCTTCTTCCTGTTAAGAGCCTAACCATAGGCAAACTCTGGTGTTCCCACTAAAATATGAGGGCCTCACACAATTGGAAAAAATCAAAAGAAGAAACAAGGAAACGAAGGATGGAAGTTAGTGTAAATCTCTGCATTTTGGGAGAGAGTTTTCATTAACTCCAGAGCCCAGCATAGTTTCCATGGAGCCCTGAAGGGAGGGGACCACCTGCCACAAAGAGTTTCGTTCCGGACGAGTCGTAGCAGTGGGTGTAAACAGCATTGGGGAAAAAATCAATGTCCGAAAAGTAATTCCTCCAGGTTTCATCATGATTCTATGGGAACAAAAAGAGACTCTGTTAGCACCTCTAGGCCATAGGGTAGGAAAAGGAGAAGAAAGAGACAGAAATGCTTTCTGGTCTCTTTAAGAAAAGAGGGTACTGTATCTGTAACTTAATGTCAGGAGATTAGTGCTCATGTGAAGAGGGGCCTTGTTATTTTTTCAACTGAACATCAGGAAGGAACTGAGCAGGCTGAAGAACTGCTATACAAACCGAAGGTCTTCTCATGACAGCTGGAACCAAACTCTTTAATAATTCACTGGTGGCCTCAGTGGGAGGTTCCTTCCCCTTCCTGCTCTGATATCACCTTGGGGGAAATCCTAGGTCAAACAGTATCTTATTAGGCCTGATTTCCTTCCCATGGACATACATAGACATAAAAGCAAAATCAAGGGAAAGTGTCTTTGGTCCAACGAATACCTCTTACTAATAAAAAAGTATGTGGGTGGGTGGGTGGTGTGTCAGTGGGGGAGAGAAGTGGGTGTGGAGAGCAGAGAATTTTTCTGTCATTCTACAGTAAGCATGTTGGGCAGGGGCTTACTTACCAGCCAGCCTTTGCCAGTGGTTAGTTTCAGATTCTCTCCTGCTAGTCTGGGTTTGGACCCGTAACAAGCTGAGAGCCTTTCTTCCAGGAATCTCTGAGCTCGGATGTCATAGAACAGCAGGGAGCCCTGCCCTGTGCCCACAGTGATGATATGCTCATAGAAGCTCACTGACCGGATCCCTGAGGGAGAAAAGTAAAGGGCAATGAGCAAGGGGAGAAAGCACTTGACAGTCTGCTAGTCTGAATTTCTCCAACACTGAGTTCACATGGTACCCCCGAATATCAGACAGTGCCTTTCCCATGGCAGGCATAGCTTATGCAAATGCACAGAACCCTGAAGCCATACTGTCATCCATATAACTAATAGGAACCTTCCCATAAGCCTCAGAGAAATACCAGATGCCTGATGATGCCCAAGATGCTTTTGGCCTAAGATCATAAGTGTTCCTCTGAACCTCCCTGCCTCCCCAGACTCACTCTGGAGTCATCTTTCATAACTCTAAGCTCTTCTTCATCATGTATTTTTAACCTATACTGAAACTGAAGGTAATCTGCATATATACAAATCATTACATTAATAAGACCTCCTTGTATTTGACCTAAAAGCCCTACCTTGGTACTGTAAGAGGTCTTTATCTGGTATTGTGTTATGAGGGTGGCAGACAGCCTAGAACTGAAGAACCCATGACAGCACTGTCTCTCACTTATAGTGTGAATTTTAAAATAAGTCACTTAAGCACTCTAGGTCATAGAGAAAATGCATCTGTGGATCAAATAAGTACATGGGATATGAAGATGTCCCTTGGCACATAAGAGTTGCTCAATAACATTTGTGGAATCGGTATTTCCTTATTAAGTATGAAGGCTACTCCTATAACAGTAACCAAAATCTCTTAGAACTTTTCAATGCAGATACCATTCCAGAGAAGCCTATTCTTTCCCTTGCTACTCTCATTACATACATTCTCTGTTCTGAAATGTGAGCATCTTAAGTATAACTGAAAACAAACAAACCCAAAACAAAACCACTTTTGCAATATCTGCATGAAAAGAAACACTGCAGGAGAGGTTAAATTATAATCCATATTGTGCCCTTTAGGGCTCTCAGGATAACACAGCCACATTTTTGCATAAGAAGGGGGACAAAGTGAGATGACAAAAAGCAAAAACAAAAACAAAACAAAACAAAACAAAACCCACTGTGTTAAGTTGGATGATCCAGATTCTGGTCCCTGGCTGTTCCCTGACCAACCTGTGTGATACTGAGCAAGTTATTTAACCATTTTGGGTCTCAGTCTCATCTATAAAATGCGGTTACTATTATCTTTTCCTACCTGCTTTCCTCACGGTTCTTGGAAAGATGAAATAAGATTCAGATAAAGGTATTCTGAAATCTTAAAGTACAGTACAAATGAGGGTGTTCTCCTACAGAATATGCTATTAAAGAAGGCAAGCTAAAGCCTAATTCATCCAGTGGTCAGAACTAAATGAAATATTTTCTTTGGTTTTATTGAGGTATTACTGCCATACAGTACACTGCACACATTTAAAGTATACAACTTGAGTTTTAACATATGTATATAGCCATGACACCAACACCACAATCAAACTAATGTACCTATTCATCATTTCAAGTTTCCTTATGCCCCTTTGTAAACTCCTCACCCCACCATGCCATTCCTTAGCATAAAATGAATTTTACAGTTTAAGCAGGGCCCCAGCAAAAAATTACTACAGGATAAAAAGTAGGACTCTGTGAAAGAACACGGAAATCACCAATATCCTGACTGTTGGCTTCCACCAAAGGCTTCTGTGGCTACACATCTGTCTGTGGTGTTTGAGGCTCTGCTGCCATATTTAGGTTTCCCTCTTGTGTCACCAAACATGTCTACTAGGTTCCATAACGATCGCTATACTTGTTTTGGAAACCAACATAGAAACTGAAGGTCAAAACTTACTGCAATGCAGCTATAAGCCTGAGGAGCACACTGGGACTCTTACCACTGCCTCTTTCCCTGGAGCAAACAGACTTGATGTTGTATGATGGCTGCCGTGGATCCAAGAAGGAGACATGAGCTTGGGAGCCTACTGCATACACTGACCATTCACTACCATAGGCCAGACACACATTCTCACGGCAATATGGCAGTTTGGTGGAGAGAAGCTGAAAACAGAGAAAAGAAATACACCCATTGCATTTCCAGAGAGCATACAGGAGGGCATTGTTAGATGCCCACCTCTGTGGGCTTTCCTCGTATACAAGCCACACAAAGTCAGAGACAAAAAGATAAGCCCTCATTAAGGGATTAACATCCTGCTCTAACCCAAGGCATGAGAGAGAAAGAGAAGGTAACTATAATAAACAATAAGATCTGAGTACTGGAGAAGACTGGGTAGGAAAAAAAAGTCAAGCTGGAATTAAATAATCAGAAGCAGAGAGAAAAGCCGAGGCCTGCAGGTTGTTTCCAGGGATAACCCCAGGGCACTAAAACCACTCTCTTCTCTCTGCCAGCAAGAGCCACCACCCTTCTCACTGCTCTTCAGATAAAGAGGCTGAATGCTGGCTACCCTCAGCCTAACTCCCAAATTGTATGGGAGTTGTACACTCTAGAAAGCACACTCATGGGACTCGTTCAAGCCCAGGCAACATCAATTAGTCTTAAGCCTGGATCCTTGTCATTCATGCAATACTCGGTGGGTGTCTATTGCATGGAAAGCACCAAGTTTATCAGAGGCTGCTCTGACATGAAAAATCAATAATTCCTAAGGCTCTACTTCCTTTTGAGAAAGAGTATCATAGAAGTAGCAAAGGACTCTGAGACAAGAGAGCAAATGATTTACAGGCAGACTTAACTTTATGCAAAAGTTGCTTGTAAATATACAAATTAAATTCATATTCTCATTACATGATTATTTCAGAGCTGCTTTATCTTAGTTTAATTGATCTTCAGTTGCCAATGGTTTCTAACCACTACATTTTTCTGCACTCACAACATACCAGAGTTAATTATCCATAAGCAAATGCTTAAATGCATTGTGGATCGGAAGACTGCTAGTTAAAGGAGCCTCTCAGCAAACCTTTGCAATGTGAAAGAATCACCCCTTCTGAACTCTTTAAAAAGACTTTCAAGAGAGGCACACTAGACTCAGGATTTCATGCACTGTGCAATCATATGCCCAGATCCTTGGAGCACTGATGCTTTAAGACAAAAAAGAAAAGGCTAATGGAGAATTAAACTATTTTAATCATAGGTGAATTTTTAAGTAAAACTACTAAGTCATATTCATCACACCTTAGACAGTGTATTTTCAGCCTTCCAGAGATGAAAGTAGCCATCCAGAGATACTGCTCCCAATTCCTACAAGAGCAATGACAAACAGGTTATACTGCAATCTGTACCAACTAACATACAACAAACAGTAAGCAGGGGAAGACCTTGAAGGTCAGGTCCTCCCATTCTTCATTCCTATCCTATGATGATCCCAGCATAGGTGACATAGATTATCATCTCATTATCAGCCCTATGTAATGCAGGCTGGACAGCTTATTAAATCAAGGGTGAGAGAACCCAAGGAGCAAGTCCGGTTTATAGCAATAACATAAGACACCCACAGTTCAAAAAGCCCT
Organism: Pteropus medius; assembly: GCF_902729225.1. Lineage (NCBI taxonomy): Eukaryota > Metazoa > Chordata > Mammalia > Chiroptera > Pteropodidae > Pteropus > Pteropus medius. The sequence goes on along the minus strand of NW_024346150.1, from coordinate 1,227,583 downwards.
TACTATGCAATTATTCCCATGACATCCTGTTTGACAGAGCACACACATGAGGGATAGTTTCTTAAGTCTCAATGTAAGTGGAGAGTCTAAGCTTAGAGAGATAAGTATACCTCTAAGCCAAAAATATGGATGGGAGAGAGGAGGCAAAGGGAGCTACCCTTCAAATTGTGGCCTGATTCAGATTTTGAGAGAAGCCTATCTTCTCTTCTGGTTCTGGGTCTCCATCCCCACATAATTTATACCTCAGTTTCAGGAGATTTAGCTCAATGATTAGGTAAGACCTGGTGGCAGTGTTGAAAACAGGCAATGAAGAATGAAAAGAAACTGAATACCAAAGAGGAAAAAAAATGATTGCTTTCAGAGGCATGTATGAAAATCACACCCAAAATAGTAAAAACTGTCTAACATGGAAGAAATATCACCTCATTTGTTTGTAACTGCAAAGGCATATGCAAATGAGAGACAGTCAAATCAGAGTGGCCCTGGGGAAACTCTGGGAGGCTGACCCACAAATATGGACTATCCAGAGAAACATGGCAAAGCTCAATACAGAGGGCAGATCTCATAATGTTATAATTTCTCACTAGCATCTCTCGGCCTTCAAGACATGCTCTGTGAGCTCAGAACTGAGCTATGCAGGAAGCACTGACTTGGAGGAGAAGTGCATCTCCCAAGACATAAGCCAAGAAGTTGAAGCAAAAGAAATAGGCTTCAGGGACCTTTGGCGAGCTCATACCTTATTCTTGTTGTTGAAGGCCAGAGCACGAACTTTGCAGTTGTCAGGGTTTGTGTCCTCCTTGGGTATGTCCTTTAAGGCCTTGTGAGTGATGTGGGCATACACAGGGACCTGTGACACATTGTGCCTTGCATCGCTTCTAGTCAACACATCATCTGTCACCTCCCAGAGTCCCATAGAACCATCACGTGAGCCTGTAGGTCAAGGAGACCACAGATGTCAGACATACTCAGCTCTCCACGGGACAGTCCCACAGAAGCCAAGATGCGCTTTCTTAGTCTACCTCTTTTTGCATTATCCTCATATGAGCTGAAGCTTGGCCAGGTGGCCCACTCCATAACAGAGAGCAGCATGCATTTTAATAGCTACAACAAGAGGGTGATTCAACTAAGGTGTAGGAGTTAAAATGTAACATTGAAGCATAACATGGTTGGTGGGATTTTTCAAAAGAGGGTATTACACAGTTTGATAAAGCTCAGTAATTTCCCAAGCCAAATGCTTAAGTTACTGGGGCATGCACATACAGGTGATTTCTACTGAGCAGCAGGGTTATACAAACCTCCACTTTAGATCAGTGGTGCTTAAACTTTCCCAAGTCTTGTACTGCCCCGCCCACCCCTCCCACCCCCGATAGAAAAATACACAAAAACACTACATCATACATTTAATTTCAAGAAAGTTCATGGGCCTCCTGAAGGCTTTCCATGGACCCAGAGGGACCGCAATCCTTGTATTAAGAATGACTGTTGTACATAAAATGAATGCTTAAAAAAGATAGTTTTCCTTAGCAAACAATAATAAAGCACTTAAAAAAGTAAGATTTTTCCTTGAACTGAGTCCTGAATGCACTGCTGCTGGTAAGCTAAAATGGGATCACCTTTCTAGAGTACAACTGAACAATCTGCACCAATCTGCACCAAAACCCAGAAAGTTTGTGTTCTCATCTAGGAATAATCCACTATCGTAAGACCCATATACAAAAATGTTTATTTAGAATAATGTATAGGTCTAATAATACAGCTATGTTGAACCACTAAAAAAACAAAAAAAAAAATCAATTTTAAAATTCCTTTCTATAAAGTTATATGCCAACTCTCCTTTAAGACCAGAAGGTGCCCTTCCCTCATTTAAATCTCCTGAATGCTTTGCAGTAAAAATTGTCTAACAGGGAGAAATAGCAACCAATTTGTTTGCATCATAAGGCTTGTGGGCAGGGATTCAAAACATAGAGTTCATCATGTGTGAAATCTAGAAAGGGCCAGAGAGAGGGCACATCTGGAGAGCTACATATGGTTTATTATGCAAATTTAAAAAATAACACTCATAAATTTTATTATGAAAAACTTCAAACATCCTGAAATGTTGAATTTTATAATGAGTTGTATACTTATAACTATATTCTATCAACAACATTTTATTATTCTTGGTATATCACATTTGTACCCATATATCCATCTTCTATATGATCCCATTTTAACTAACTAAAAAAATATATTTATTAAAAAAAAGACTAGCAAGATATATTTCAGAATGTTAGCAGTGGTTATCTCTGGGTAGAGATGTTGTGGTAATTCTTATTTCCTTTTTTATTTATCTGTATTTTTAAAATTTCTTACGATAAACATGTATTACTTTTACAATAAAAAATTGAACTAATTTGGTAGCAACATAAAGATTAGATTGGAAAAGATAAAACTAAAAGCACAGGGAAAATATGGAAAGATATTGGGATAACTCAAGAAAGAGATAATGAGCAATCGAGTAGAAAAGAAATTGCTGGATCTATGAGATAATTTAGAAACTACTATCCACAGGGCTTGGTAATCTAAGGAGATTAAAGAGCCTAAGATGAATCTTAGCTCTCTGGCTGTGCACCTGAGTGGGAGGTGGGAGCATTAATCAATATATGTCAATGGGATGTATGTGTGAGACTTGAAAGGGAGATGACGCGTTTGAATATACTGATTTTTTGGCTTTATTGAAACATAATAGACAATTAATTGCTTGTATTTACTGAATATACTGATTCAGGGTTGATGCTCATCATCAAGTCTGAACATTAGCACTGGTTAAGAAGTACTAGCATTTTCCATATAGCAGCCGCTATGCATTATTTCATTTAATCTTCTCAATGACTCTCTAAAGTACACATAATCATTACCCATATTATAGATGAGGAAGCCCAAGTCTCAAAAAGCTTAAGTAACTTGCCAAAGATCATAGTGATAGGATCAGGATTCAAAGTCAGTTCTCTAATATCAGAGGCAATGTTCTTAAAACCCGCTATTACTGTTCAGGAAATGCACACTTGGGAGTTATCAGCTTGAAAACATAGGACACCGGTAGGGTATCTGAAAGAAGAGATGGGAGGCTCCCAAAGCCAAGGCCTGGCTCCCAACAACCAAATTTAGTGCAGGTTACCGACATATGAACAGTCCCCAGAGAAGTGACATGACAGACCCTATCTTCAAAGAACTTTCATTCCTTGGAAAGACAAAAGACAGGGATTCCAAAAGCTTCCAAATCACTCCTGGGTAATTTTGACCTGTGAATATGCTTGTTCATTGGATTTATTTTCCCGCCTGGCTGCTGTCTATTGCCTTACAAAGAATCTAAAGAAGAAATATTTATATTCCCTTAGCTTTGATAGTAGCAGTTTCAAGTATGGGCTTTGAAATCAGACCTGGATTCAGATCCTGACTATATCTCTCACTACTTTTATGGCCTTTGGCAAGTTATAGTAATAACCTCTCAGAATCTAAATTTTCTCATTTGTGAAATGAAGCTAATAATATAAACACTCTAGTACTGCTCTGATTATATTAACATGTAAGTACCTAACTTAACAGCTATCAGGGTTATTTTTATTTGGGAATCTGGAATGGGGGATTTTATTTTTACCTATGGGTATCCAGTAATAATAGTTAGTACTCTGAGCCTACTTCCTAAGCTATTGTGGGTATCCAGAAAGCATTTGTTTATCTCTAAGTTATCTTTTCTACATTCATTTCCATATTTTTTTTCTGATTGTTCTACCATTGAGAAAGAGATTCCCCCAATCCTATACAGCTTTTATCGAGAAACTTAATGCTATATAGTAAGTTGTACAGAAAATGATAATTGCTCCTAATACTTTATAGAGCACATCAACTTTCCAAAACACTTTAACAATCATTATTTTAATGAAGTCCCACAAAAATGTTTAGGCTAACATGCCATCACACATATTTTTTTGAAACAAAGCAGTACCTCCACTTTCCAGATCAGGAATACATGGTAAGTCAGAGAAACAGCCAACATTAGAAACAAGATCTCCTGGCCCCTGTCTGGTGGTCTGTTTACTGGGTTATTTTCACTGACACTACTAACTCTTTTCTTTTTATTTCCCCAAATTCTAGCCTCCTTCCCTTTCTGCCATACCCAATTCCCTACAAAAGGGCAATTTTACCAGACACGGCCATAGTGTCGTTGATCCATGCAATGGAAAAGATCCAGTCCTTGTGCCCATCCTTGGAGAGTAGGGAGTGACAGGTACAAAGAGGGGAAAAAAAATTAGTAAAATAAAGATTGTAACACATACTCTTGAAAAGCATACAAGTCTGACTGAAAATATTTTTGTAAAAATTATAACACTGTTCTCTGGTGATTTCAACCCATAGGTCATGATCCCACAATCTTTAAGTTCTGTCTTGAGGTGCTCAAAGTTAGAATGAAACTGGCATTCCTGTGGGCAATAAACATGTCTGATGGATACACAGCTCTGGCCTTCTATCTCTGGATGTCTTCTTTGGGGCTCCTACAATCACCCACCTCTCATCCCTCCAGCCTTGTCCTACCACTCTCCCCTGTGCTTTTTGGGACAACAGTTATAACTGACCTCTTTGCTGTTCCTTCTGTCCAGAACTCTCTTCCTCCAGACATAAGCATGGCTTGGACCCTCATTTCCTTTAAGACTCTCTGCTCAAATGTCATTCTTACATGAGGCCTTCTCTGATTATCTTCTGAAATAGCATTCTCTACCATACTCTCTATAGCTTTAGCCTGCCTTTACTCTACTCCATAGCACTTACCAACTCTGACGTTCTGCTGGTGAATATTTATTTGGTTTATATAGTTTACATATTGATTTATGTCTTCCTTTACTAGGATGCAGGCTTCAAGAAGATAGGGGTATATCTGCTCTATTCGCTGCTCTGCCCCTAGTGTCTAAAATAATGCCTGATCACAGATAGCTCAATAAATAGTTACTGAATAAATGATTTAATAAACCTTTCTCTCTGACTATGGGCAGCAGATGTCTGGACACTGACTAATCCACTGCTGCTGGGCCAAGGTGTGCTGCTCACCCCTGTCAACATACTTGATACTTCCTACAGGGAGCCCAGTCCCCATTCTGAAATCTCCTTGGCCCTGGAGTCAACGGAAATCCACAGGAAACTATCCCTTCCCAGGGGGCCTGTGGGAGGAGGGTCTATAGAACCTATCAAGCTCCGTTGGAAAATAAGGCTACCTCTAACTATAATTACAGGGGAAACTTACATCTCCCACACACACAGGATCTAGTGTAGGCAGCCGATAGATAGCAAGACTGTTGGGGTTGTCTCCTCCAGTGGCTAATAGTGTTCTAGAGGGATTCAGCTCGATGGCATGGATACCACAGCCCTGCTGGGTCACACCTCCAGGCTCCCGGTCCTTCAGAATGGGAATCTTGGTAATTTGGCTTGTCTGGACATCTACTACAAAGAGCTGTAGAGAAAAGAGAAACAGAACTGAACACAGTTTCTCTTAATGTGGCTGACCTTGAGTACAAACATCTATTCACTCAATTATCCATCAAACATTTACTTAATATCTACTACATGCTAGACACTGAGAATTATTAAAGGAATGATCAGGGCTATCAGTCAAATAAAATATGAAAATAAGAAAATATAAAATAAATAGGTGTAATATGCTATATGAATACAGTTTAAGAAGCAATAAATTTTGCTTGGGATTCAAAGACAGGTTCGAAGAGGACTTGCATTAGATTATGGTCCTAAAGAATCTGACTAAAGGTTTTCTGCCAATTTTGGCATATCTTATATATATCTAATTATCTACATATGCTTAGAAACAAAGCACAATTCCCAAAACACGTCATAACCACTATTAAGCATACCTATGTTACTAGATCTGGAGTGACCTGAGACATATGACAAGGTAAGATTATCTCACTGCTTGTCTCTATCACATACACCATTCTGTTCTATGCCTCCATGCCTCTGCTTATGCTGCTGCTTCCGCCTGAAATGCTTTTCATCTCTTTACTGATCCAGCCCCTTTTCATTCTCCAAAATTCAATGCTCAGGGAGAACCAGTCCATAGATTGAACTATGCCATTCAAATTCTTTCAGGAATGTAGAGCTGGATGGAGGCACTAGACTGTCTGGGTGGTCAATTCCTACCAAAGGCAGCCCCCAGAGAAAACAAAACAAGACAGGAAGCATGGCCATCCTTGGTTCCTAGTGCCTTTCCAATTCTTAGTTATTTCCTTCTGAATCCAGGACTATTTCTTGTTCTTCAGGTTTGTGAACTAGCCCTTCCAAAGAATGTGAATGGTTTTTTTACCCTTTTAAACAAATGGTCTCTAACCTACAGCCCTGCAAAATTAACTGCCCAATTACCCCTTTGTGTTGTGTGGGACAATGCATCCATAACATGTTAGCTTCTAGATGAGTGATTCCCAAACTGATTATTATAGTATAACCTGGAGAACTGTCTTTTTTTAAAAAAAGCTGCAAAACAAAAACAATTCTCAGGCCCTACCCTAAAACTCCTTCAATTAGAAATTACTGAGTTTGGGGCCAGAAAAATTGACCCTACCCCCCAGCCCCCTCAACGCAAGATCTCCAGGAAAATCTGTTGACTGTCCAGGTTTAATAACCACTGATTCAGACCCTTGCTATTCAAAGGAGTATTTGGGTGCTTGTTAAAAACAAAGAATCTTAGGCCCTATCCTAGATCTGCTAAATCAGAATCTGGAGTTTTCCAAGATCTCCAGGTCTGCTGAAGTTTGAGAAGCAATGAGGTTAACAGAATCTGCTCTATATACTGAGGGCGGTGACTTTGGTAAGACACAAGAGTAAACTGACCAGCAACCTGGAAATATCTGAGTTTCTCCTTTGGAAACTGGGTGCTGGCTAAAACTTCTAAGAGAGCTAATAAAATGCAGTGTCTAGCACAGGGCTCAGCACAGAATAGGTTCTTAACAAGTGATAGCTAATAAATAGTTAATACACTATTCTAACGTATGTTTGGTTTTACAAGGTGTAAGAAAAGCTTCTACACTCTATGAAAATATTTGATACAAGGGAGATGGAAAAATTGGTAACAGTTGGGTCTGCAGAGGCCCAAGAGTTTACGCCCAACCTCACCCCCATCTTTGCAGGGGAATGACAAAGCACCATGTGAAAGATAGAGCCCTTTTGCTTCTTTGAAGGAAGGGACAGTCTTGTGGAGGGGCTGCCACAGTACATCTCCCCAAGCTCTCTGACGAGAGGCCAAGTCTTCATACAGCTCCTATAACACTTCCCAGAATGGCACTACTCCACATTAACCTACTGGGATCCCTGCCAGAAATTAGCAGCATGGCAAGGTAAGCTTGAGGCTCAATGGTTCCCTGCAGTTTACATTCTAAGAGAAAAAAAAAAACAAAGGCCTTGTAATCAGGAAAACTGTTAAGACTAGTGAGTACATCTCTGCAAGCATGAATGTGGATGTAGACACACACAAATGTGTGTACAATGAAAGATCAAGGTGGCTTAATAAATTTTCTAATATTCAAGAGTGTTTAAGCTGGAGCCTAAAGGAGGAAAGAAAGCAAATCCACATAGGTCACACAGAAATTAAGATAAAGTATGCTGAGTCAGACAGTAAAAGGTAAGTGGGCAGCCTATGTTTGTTGAAAGTTGACGAAAGGAAATACAATTGAAATCAAGCAGATGAATCCATTCCCTATCCAAAATCCAGAAGATGGAGAGGAGTGAAAGGTAAACCAAAACCAAGAAACACAATAGAAAATAAGACTATATGTATCAAAAATTAAAAATGTATAAACTTTGTAATTCCAATTTTAGGAATTTATGCTAAAGAAATAACGATGGGTGAATAGTTTTAACTACAGTGCAGCAATTTTAAACCAGTGAAACACCACAGGGGATTGGTTATAGCCACATTCTTACTTCCTGAGCATTATAGCACAAAGACTTAAGGACAATATGGTTGTATATTTGCCCACTGAAAAGCGAGATCTCTCTGTAGGTGTTATTTTGAGCTCCCAAAAACTCCTTGTGTGACTGAGAAGGGAAACTCCTTTTGCTGTATGTTCCACCACTATATTTTCAAGCCCCTACTTCACTCTCTCTCCCTAGAGAAGATGTATAACACATAACTGTGTTCACTTTTTGTCTGCAAACAAAATAAGCAATGAATAGTAAATGAGTAAGGCCACTTTCACCATTACTTTAGGCTAAGAAAAAATAAGGTTCATCTAGCTGAAGTAATATTAAAAAAAAAAGTTTATTGATAATACTTTATCAGCAATAATGGAAATAAAAAATGCAAGAAAGATCATTCAAAATCCTGTCTCTTTTCAAATCATTTGTCAAGTTCCTGTTTAGTCCTTAACTACATGCATGTGTAATTGTGCATCACTATAATAAGCAGAAATAGAATTTTATATATCATTACACTTAACATATCAAATGCTTTGCATGTTATTACAGTCTTAAATGTTAACATCTGCATAATATCATGCAAATTTGATTTACCATAAATTACTCATGTATTCTATTGTTAGCATTTAGATAAAACAGCTTCCAATGACTGTGTTGGTAAAAAAAAGACTTTTCTCTTCCTTTGGATAAATTCCCTAGTTTGAAAATATTAGGTCCAATATTTTTAGGTAGTTCATTCAACAAATAATATGTACCAGGCTTTTGAAACATAATGCCAAATTACTTTCAAAAAAGGTTTTTGCAGCAATGTATATCTGTACTCATTCCACCACATCTTTATGAGAATTGGGTATTACTTTAATTTGCACACAGAAAAATATTTTGCTTTTATCTGTATTCCTTCTATAATGAAATTAAATATAATTTCCTATAATATACTAATAGTACTTCCTCTTGTATAAATTATGTCTAAATGAATTATTTTTCAATGTTTAAGCTATGTGACTGACAATCAAAAAGCAGCTATATGCAGGGTAGAGAAATGCTCACTTAAGTATACTGAGCTTGGCCGGAAATGCACCTAAAGCCTAGAACTATCAAACCACTGCCACCAATTCTGTCCTCATCCTTTACCACCACCATTAATTGCATCCACAATTTGTTAAGCGCATATTCTAGGTACTGTGTTAATTTATTAATTTTCTTCATGACTCTGCTACTGTCCATTTATTTTAAAGGTGAGAGAAGAAAGGCTTAGAAGATATCTGGCTTGTCCAAGGGCACAAAGCTAATAAGAAATGGAACCCAGACTCAACCCACAAACCTTTGAATCCAAATATACAATACAGAATGACTGAATCAAACTTGTTAGTATAAAAGCGGATATTTCTGACATGTTTACATATTACTCTTCTAGAAAAGAGATCAAAAACTTGGAAACTAATAGCCTACGATCTGACCTAAAAAAATAATGGGCAAATCTCTTATTTCATCTGTTCATGAGACCAGGAACAGACAAAAAATAAATAAATAAATAACCATTTGTTGAGGTTTCCACAGAGTGCGGAAATAAGATTTAATAACACCCTACTATCTGCTGGATGGATATCAACCAAGATGCCTACAAAGAAATTCTTCCAGGTCCATTAAATCTGATGCCTGCTCCTGTGCCTTGAGTGTGGTTGAGAAAATACAAGGAAGATTAAACTACTTGACTAGATTTAACAAGGTAGCAAAAAAATTATTGCTATATAAGAAAGTCTAAGGCAGCGATTCATATAAAAATATTCAGTTTGTTTAAAATGCCAATTCCTAGTTTCACTGAAGGAAATCCTGAATTAGTACTGGAAGATGAAGAAACTACATATTTAATATGTATTTCAAATGATTATGATGCAGGTGGTTCCTGAGTCATGCTTGGGAAACAAAGGCCTAAATGATCAGAAATCAAACATGCATCTATTTAAAAGAAGGTAGACTGGCTTAGCTCACGGAATTTTTAAAAAATTCTTTGGCATTATGGCAGCCATTCAAGTGATTAGGCCCAGGGTTGAGGAGGACAGGTTTTTAATGGAAGGGCCCAAGGAAAGCAGGAACCAACTGAAGTAACTAGACTGTGTTATTATTATCTATTCCCAGGCAGTTGGCCTGCCAGGCACCTCCAGCAAAACTCTGCTCTTGGCAACCCAGGTTCTCCCATCTTCCAAGGCTACAGGGCTGCAGAACAGGCCCTAAATTCACCAGGGACCAAGTGAGTATGAGACTCAATTCTCCAGATGAGAAAGATGATTAACAGAATTATTTGTTATTAAAGGCTAGATATGAACCAAAGGGAAAATAAAAAAAATTACCTAAGGAAAATTTAGTTAGCCTTGCCATCCAATTCCTCAGTAACTGAGTCACAGTACTTCTTGATGGCTGGTGCTCTGCATCAACCAAATGGGTCTATTCACAGTCCCTCAACACTCCTTATCTTCCTGACTCTGCTATGGAATAGACACCTCTGTTTCCTTCCCATCAGTTGAGGCCCCTTTCTCCTCTAGGAAATCCTCTCTGAATACCCTAACTATGAATGACTTCCTTCATGGAGCACTCCTGATTGGAGCTACTAATGAGGCATTTATGTTGAAATTAACTTTGCACGTATCACATCCCAGCTAAGCTAAGCAAAGGTCAAGATCCATGTATTATACATAATGTGGTAGTGTGCTTTTTACAGAAAAAATTGGTACCTCATCTTCCTGGAACATTAATCAGGAGACACAGAAAGATCTCCACCCTCCCTGAACACAGTATTTTCATATTAAGAGAATCATGATATATTATAGCATAAAATGCACATGAATATTTAAGATATTCTTGGAACTTCAAAGAAATTTCACAGTTGCTCAATACTGTCCAATCACCGAGTAGTCTTCTGCCATTAGGGGTATTTCAGTGAAAAATTCTGAGGAATACTTGGTGTAACATAAAGAATTCTGACAAGGAATAAGGAAAATTGAGGCCCAAACTTAACTCTGCAACTATCTCATTATAAAATCTCAGGCAAATCACTTTTCTCTTTTGAGTTTGTTTCCTCAACTATAAAAGGAGAAATAGAGGTCAGTGGTTAGGATTCCATTATTTTTATTATTTTATAGTCCCTTCCAGCTCTTCCTGGGATTTTTTATATCACTGCAACCCCACACTGGGTACAGTGTTTTGCTACACTGGAGAGATTCAATCAATGTTTATGGATTTAATAAATGCAAATACAAATCCCAAAGTTGTCCCACTATATTCTAGCCAATGAAATGTAGAAATATTACCCCAATTCCTTTCATTGTCCTGATGAGAATCACCACACCTAACAAGGGAGAGGGACTGGTGGCCTCCCTGAATCCAAAGGCAAATAAGGCCATTTAAATGAAATCAGCAGCCAAATTAAGAAACCAAATGTTAGCCCAATCATTATCCTGGATTCAATCCAGTTGCCAATTTTGGGTCAGTTTCTTCCTTTTATCTCCTAGACCAGGAAACAAACACGTGAATAGTTCCCTACTTAAGAGTCACGCAGAAAAGCAATACTCCTAGATATCACTAGGAAAAACTCATATTTCTCTACTCTTATCTTGAACCAGATTCAAGCATTGTTCCCATTCTAAAAGAAACTGTCCATATGTCAGCTTGAAAAGAAGTAAGACCTTGAAAAGACCTTTTTCTCTAACTGTACTGTCTATCAAGGATAGGGAAAAAAAAAACCCAGAGTACAGGAGTCAATCTGTTCACTCTCCAATGTCTCTAGTTTAAAACAGACTATACCTGAAATAAATGGCTCAGGTAGAAAAACTGCTTGCCTCAAGCTCTGCGGCAGTTGTCAACTGGGGGCATAACATTTAAAAATGCATGTGCCTGATTGTCACAATAACTGAAGGTGCAAGGGTGTGTGTGGGGGGTGGGGGTATTGCTGGCATCTATATAGCAGAGACCAGGAACGTGAAATACCCAGCAATATGAGGTGAAGTCCTAGACAAGGAAGAAACCATCGAAATACCATCATTATTGTTGAGATAGCTTCTCCAAATAAATATTTTTCCCCTCTTTGATTCCACGCCCCCACTTCCACCCCTGGTACCCCTGGGGTATGGTCCGTGGCTCTACCTGGGGCACAAACCCAGACGTGCTAACTATATTATGGAGCCACCCTCTTCAAATAAATTCTTTAATCTCTCCATAGAACTGCTGCTTAGGTCCTAACACTTTTTTTAAAATTAAAGTATAGTTGACATACAATAAGACCCAAACATTCTTGATCATTACTTTCCTCACATACAGAGAGTGACCTAAAGATTGTAACACACTACAGGAAACAGATTCCTGGGGCCCACACTCATGCCAATCTAAGCAAGGCCTTCCCAAGATGAAGACAAGTCAGAAAGGGGTAGCCAACTCTAACATCATCAAATGTGAGAGGCATAAACTTATTCCTACTACCTCTCTTCCTAAAGTCTTATAACACCAATTAAATCTGTAGAAACTTAGAATTTATGAAGCATTTCCATAATGATTTCCAATCTAGAAACACTTCTGTACATGTGTCCCAGCAGAATGAACTTGCCAACAGAACAATTCTATCACTTCTACATTTAAAAATCTTCCTCTCAAAACAGCAAAATATTCTGAAAATAAGATAAAGACTAATTCTGGGATAAATCTGAATATTTCCTACTAGATAGAGGATAACTAAATGCCATTAAACAATGGCTAAATAGCAGGTTACTGTCCTAAGTAGAAAACATAGATGGATCATACAGAAAGGCATACTGTTAACCTGAGATGTATATCTAGCAGGGCACAAGGAATTCTGCAAGCATTTTAAAGCATTTTCTAAAAGGTTGTAACCCCTTGGAAAAATAAAATAGTAAAACAAGGGGAATGAATAAAAAATCTGGCCAGAGCAAAACCCCACACTTCACCATATCTCTTTTCCTTTTGACTCAAATTGAGTTTCATATTCTGCTTTTACAATTTCAGGAATCTGAATATAAAACCCAGTGATATAACATTATAGCTATTCTCTCAACCCTAGTATCTACCATTCCACCCTACCCCCAAAATTTGGCTTCTCAAAGCTCTACTTCTCATCTGGCAGCAAACTGCAGCCCCAACTTATCTTGTCTGCTTCATTATGATCCACCAAATCTATCTGTGAAGTCAGGAGTATATCTCTGGGAGATGGTGAGAAAGAGAAAGGAGCCTTAACATACAACTTGGTACTATCAGCTAGCCCTTGGTGCCTTGGTGAAAATTTCACAAGAAATTTTCCTGTCAAAGTCCCATTTCCTTAAGCCTTCCTCCAGATCACCTTTGTAAAACCCAACACCCTCTTACTATGAGGTCCCATGGTTCCCTATGGTGTAGGTTCTCCCTAGGGGCAACAAGCAACTGTATCTAAGTCCCCGGGTAGTCTTTGGCTGGAGGGCATCAATAAACGAGAAATAAAATAAGAGTTCATATCTAAAATTAAATGCCCCAAACTCTGCACACATTATCACTCTGCCTATCACCATCCTTATCCTCAAATGGCCCCCCTCTCAAAATATCCGCTTTCTTAAATGGTTTTTGGTACTCATGTGGTTTTCCTCTAACTTGGTTTTTGGTACTCTCCTGGTTTTCCTCTAACTTCCCTGCTCCCTGGGTAGCAATTCTTCCTGGTCCACAAATATAGGTGCTTTCCAAGGTTCTGTTCTTAGCCCCTTTTTCAATATCAATGGTTCTTACTCATTTTTGGCTCACAGTATTTCTTTTGAAAATCTAAAGAGAACTAAGGACTGCTTCCTACACCACTCTCCCCACATCATGCCCCCCAAAACATATTTATAATGAAAAATTTGCAATTTTATGGAAGGTTTATGGAACTCAAGAGTGCCTTCTCTACCCTCTCTCCCATGGTAATATAACAATAATCCCGTATGTGATTCCCAAACCACTAATTTCAATCTTTATCCCTCTCCCAAACTTTAACCAAGTGAAAGCACAAAACTAAACTCATTTCTTCAAATCTGCTCAATACTTACTCTGCCATCCTCCCAGTTACCCAGGTTCAAGACAGCAGTATCAATTCCAACTTATTCCTTTGAATGAATTAAATCTGAGCATGTCATCATTTATAGATTCTGAGATGTCTTATATGTCTCCTCCTCACCTTTTCCCCAACATCCTGGTTTTGCACTCATTACTTCTTATCTATACCATAGTGCTACCATCATATAACTACTCTCTCTAAAAGCATTACTCCAACCGCGTCGGTCCCTGCTTCAAATCCTTGGGCCTTGTCTCTCTCCATTCCCCACAGAATAAAATCTTAGCTTGACATTCAAGGGCTTCCACAATTTGATCCTAATGAACCTTTCTAACCTTTCTCTCACAACTCTCTTCTAGACACATAAAGCTCCTGTCACAGCAGATTCTCAATATTCCTCATAAATGGTCAATACTTTTTTCCTTAAAAATCCAGACTTCCAGTTTCCTTTAAAAAGAAAAAGGAAAATCTACTAATTCCTAAATGGCAACAACTGGCTGAAGCCAAAAATGCCTTCTCTGGCTCTTTGCAGTTCCCACTACTTCTGTTTCGTGCCTAGCAAGCTTCTTTTACTTAGTTTTTCTGTCTGGCTCTGCACATAATCTGAGCTTGTAACCCTTAGCCAGGAAAATATATCTACTCATCCTGGTTCCCAGACCCATGTTCCAATTAAGGTTATACTACTTCTCCTTCTTTAAATAATTTAGTAAAAACATGGCCATACTTATATTATCAATGATTAAAATGTAAGCTGACCATCTTTGCCATTATTCCTGTGCTTACTGGCCTCCTAGTTTGAGTATCAGTCCACAGCACAGGGCAATTCCCACCCCAGGAATCAAGCTAAAGAAAAGTTTACAGAATGCTGTTTTTACTAAAGAGGATGACCCATTGCCTTAGCAGAGATTTCAATATTATAGCCCCAAGCCAGTTAACGTGGAATTAACCTGGCTTTAGAGCATTTGTGTACACTCAGTTAAATGCTGATGAATACCAACCAGCCAAGATAAAAACAGCTTCCAACCTACGGATACATATCAATAGGTTATTTTTAGAATATAAATGGTCAGGGCAAATTTTCCTACTGAATACATTTATACCATTTTATTGATGGTAAAATTTCAATACATTAAAACTTACTATTGAGACTCCAACTTGAAATCCTCCTCCCCTAAAATCTTCACATATTATCCAAAGACAGTTCTAATTATTTAAATAATTTTCCTTTCGTACAAACTGAGGGAAGTCCCAGGGAATGCCAAGAGCATTAGAAAAGGCTTTGAATTCACACTAATACTATTTTTGAATAAGTAAATATTGCTAACTTGAAGTATTCCCCCAAGATGTCCAGAGCCACCTTCTCGCACTGGATATTACCACTCCCATTTCAGAGATGGGAAAACAAAGGCACAGCTAAGAAAATTATTTTCCAAATCTTCAGAGAAAAGCAGTGTTCTTGATTCCCAGCTTTGCTTCTGGAAGCTAAGCAAAGAAAAACACTAACTATAAAAAGAAAACAAGCCCTTGCTTAAGCTCATGAGGACACAGGAAGACAGAAAGAGGTAGGTACTAGCATTAGGTTAAATTATTACTTAACATTCTCACCTCAAAACAGAGTCAATAATAAATGCGAGGATACTATAACAATTACTTCAGTTTACAATTCAGTGAGTAATATTTGCTGGGAAAAATACTACGATGGTATGTGTGGGGAGTGGAATGAATTCCTCCAAATAAGAGACCCTTTCTACTCCAAGCAACAATAATGAGTTCTCTTAAACCAGGAATGGCGGCCTGAGAGACTAGGAAAATCAAGTTTTGTACTTCCCGCCACTACTTAGTTTTGAAAGGCTCTGTATGACAAGCAGCCTTCAACAGAAGAGGAAATGAAAGCTTGGCCCCAACCACCATGGTATTATTTCCTTCCTTAAAACTCATGTTTAAATTTTTGCCTATATCCTTTACTTAACACTTCTCTTAATACTTAACACTTTCTTGATCTAGAGCAACCTTCACTCTTCCACTGGATCTAAGATGTGTTTCTGTCCAAAGGAAATTTACTCAGCCCTTATATTGCATACATACTCACATAGGGTGAGGTGAAAATGGGGAGAACAGCTAGGTCTACATCTGATCTTTTCTCACACTTCATTCAGAATCATTTCCCACCTCCATGTCCTGCCTCTTTTCACTTGCCATTCCTCTGACATTATGCTATTTGTTCCAATCCATATTCGATGGATTGACTTATTTTATCCATGCCTGTAATCGTGCTGGCTATATACCTTACTGATTTCCCCCTTCATTCACTTACAATTGTCTTCTAAGTCATTCTATGTAAAAATATTCTCCTACTCACACTTAATTTTTCTCTCTTCTGAATCCTTTTCAAGGAGACTGCTTTGCAAATAACAAACATGTATATACTGAAATACACCAAGAGGCACACATTCCCTGCCTTTTCTTATAAGAAATACACCTTTAGATTCTATTCCCTAAAAGTGTGCGTTTGCCAAGTGTTAAGAATTTCTACATATGTAGAAATTAGGCTAGCAGATAACACCAAGGTTTTCATTATCATGTAGCCTGAATTGTGCCCTGAGCATCCTTCTTTCTTAAGTCTTTCCTCTGAGGCCTCTGACTTAAAAAGAAACATGAAAAGATGAAGCCTAAAAAACTCTAGAAGCACTGGCATATCCATATGGCAAGAGGCCTAAAAAAACAGACTCCTCTGAGATTTGTCAGAAAAGAAATGTAGAGGTGAGAAAAGGAGAAGAAAAAGAGACAAAGAAGTCATCAATAGAAGGAAAGGAAAGGAGAGTAAGGCAATCTCCTTACAAGAGAAACTGATGGAGAAAACAAGCAATGAGAGGTTCTAGAGCAGACGTTCCCAAACCCCAGGCTGCAGACCGGTATGGGTACTAGTCCGGCAGTGGCCTGTTAGGAACCAGACCGCACAGCAGGAGGTGGGCGACAGGCTAGCAAGTGAAGTTCCATCTGTATTTGCAGCTGCTCCCCAGAGCTGGCTAGCATCACTACCTCAACTCTACCTCAAATGATCAGGCATTAGATTCTCATAGGAACACCGGTCCCAGGCACCAAAAAGGTTGGATATATGGCATGTGTAGCCATATATCCAAGACCTAGGAGAAAGCTAACATCCCCACAGATGCTTACCGTGTTGCATTTTGTGCCACACACCACTTGCCTATGATTCAGCCACTGAGATGCAAACACTTTATTAAGGGTCCCAAGGTGAAATTCTCTCTCCTTCAGGAGACTGGGAAGTTGCTGTGCTGCATAACCATGCAACACTCGAGAGTAGCTGGTTTCATTCTGTAGCCTGACTTCTCGGTTCTTCAGGTAGTACACTAAGGATCTCTTCACTGGGGGGAGTCTTTTTCTTTTGTGAAGGGAGTGATCCCAGCCAAACTGTAGAAAGCAACATTAGACATCAGAACTTTGGCTACCTTTCTTCAGAACAAGGGATCCTACTGTATCAGAGAAATAACCAAGAATTCATCCTGCGGGATTTGCATACAAAAGAAATACAAATACATTAAAACAGGAATCGCAACCCAGACAGTCCAGTTTAACTCTTCCAACATTGAAAAGATGCTGTTCATAGTCAAACCTACCTATGAGAAAAAAAGGAATGAAAAACAGGGGAATAGAAGCAGAGAAGAGGATAAAGGTTTACTAGGCCTTTAAGGAATGAAAAGATTCAGATCCCCCGAAGTTATCTTTGACAGGGAAGGGAAGGAGGGGCCCAATGATTACCATACCGATCTGGGCTGCATCTCTGCCCAGCTCCCTTCTCCCTCTCTGCCTGTACTCCCCCCGGAGCTTGGAGGATGCAGCCCAAGGAGCCAGACTGGGGTTCCAGGTCTTCCAGGATGCACTATCAATGGCCACCCCCCTGTCACCAGGCCCGCGCTCCAGGCAGTTGTAGAATTCGAAATATCAAACACCAACGGGGTGGGAGACATGGTAAATCAGAGTCTTCATTAGCGTCCAGCAAGGTTTTCCCCTCCAAAGAGGAATGGATAGGGATGATATCTGGGAACTACTGTTTCTTCTAGGGGTCTGAGTGCCAGCTCAAGGCTTGGGTATTCATAGGGAGACTCTTTCCCATATTAGACGCTATCATCCACGCGGGAGCCCCTGTAAGGAGGACTTCACTCCCTCTTCCCTTATCTTTAGGGAGGTTTTGTTCCCGATTCCCCTCCACTTCGGTTTCCCTTCCTTTATATCCCAGATTCTGGTTTCTCTTCAAGCCCCAATCCTGGTTGCAGGCCTTCCCTGGAATATGCCCCATTTTCAAGTTCCCCTTTAGCTCCTTATCCCTTCGGCCTATCTGCCCTATAGTGAACTCCTGATGGCTCAGCCCTGACTCTACAGTCCAGGGCTCTGCTCTTGTGCCCTCTGACTATAAACCTTGGATCTCGGTTCCGGTTCTCCGATCTGCAAACTAAACCCCTGTGGGTGCCTTGGCCTTAAGACCTGGATCTCAGCTTCTCAGCTCTCACCTGCGGGCCCTGAGCGTCACTCCCAGCTCCCGGCGAGGCTGGCGCTTTCCGCTTCCTGCTAACTGCTTTCCGGGCCATAGTGGGCAGCGCCACCGCGGCCCCGCAGCCACATGGGGCGGGGGAAGAGAAGGATAGCAGGACAGCGGGTCATATACTGGGCCCCGGGGCCGCGCACTTTAGTGTGCCCGGCCCGGAAAATGGCCCGGACCCGGGGCGGCAGTAGAAAAAGGGGAGGCAGGCAGAAGGGAAAGAGGGAGGGAGGACCGGGGCTGGGAAAGGGAAGGGGAAGGGGAAGGGAAAGCAGGAAAACAGGAACGAGAAGCTTTCCGACGACCAAGTCTGGAAAGGACGGCGAGCGGCTTGAACCAAAACACCCCCTCCCCCTCGCCCGCGCTTCGTCACTTTTGCGCAGGCGCACTTCGCGGCTTTCGCCAACGAGACGCCCCCGGAACTAGAGGGGCAGGCTTTAGAGCTTGAAGGTTAGTTCGCGGCTGTTGCTTAAGTACCGCCCGCCTTTTTCCAACGGTCGTCTGGGGGCCGCTGGAGGTGAGTGACCTGGGGCCAAAGGAATCTGGGTTCTAGCCGCCGACCTTGAACCCCTGCCCGCCCATGGGCCTCAGGCACCCGGAAATGAGGACGACTAACCCCGCTCAGGGAAGGAATCCCTCCCAAACACATGCCTTTATCTGCCAGCCGCCACTGGTTATGTATCTCTCTTCTACCGCCGCACGTTTCCCCGAACCCGTCACACACCCAGCCCTGGCCACACACCGAGCCCTGTCGCCAAGGGATGGACACTGTGGGAGGAGGCAGAACTCTTTCCCTTCATACCCTCTAAGTGGAGTCCGGCACAGAATCCATGCCAGCCTGCCAGATTTAACCGATGCATAGAACCTGCCCTTCCCAGCACGGCCAGCCCAGGCCGCACCCACCTTTCCACCTCCCTGCTCGGCGCGGCCTCTGGTCGCCCTTTCCCCACCCTCGAGGAGCCCTGAGGCTTGTTTTCCACTCGGTCGCCTTTCTTCCTCCTCCCCCACCTGACCATCTCCTGCCCTAACCTCAACAGCTCTTCAGTCTATTTTCTCTTAGCTGCTACTACCTCGCCTCCCTTTAGATTCCCATGACCTGCCGGCAACATTGTCTTTTGTGCTTTATAAAATAGCCCCAACACATAATTTATGTTTCTTACATCTCCCATGCAGTCCTAAGCTGAGGACTGGAACAGAACTGCCACTGCCTGCCTCTCCCTCGGGGCCCAGGTTGTCTTTCCATCAGGGCATTGGGTAAAATTCTGAACCATGGAGAAGAGAGTGGCCATTGGATTCTTAGTCCAGTTAGGGCTGGCATTGGTCACTAGACAAGGGGGCTTCTTCAGGATCACTCTTGCCTCCATCGTCAGAAGATCCTGTAGGAATTTGAGTTCTAGCCTCTACTTTCCTCAGGGAAAATGAAAGAAAAACCTATGCTCTTTCTTGTGGTTGACCAGCTTCAGGCTGTAGGGCCGAGTTACCTGCTGGTCCCTTCAGGCTTCAGGCCTCATACCTCCAGGGAGCTCTGTTGGCCCATCTGAAGTTCTGCCTCCAAGGAGATTTGGATTTGTTTTCCAAGTGGAACCAGAGACCAGTGACCAGATTGAGACAGGATCCTCTGCCATCACAGATCAGCACTGCCTCTAACCCCTAATACCACCTTGGGAAAGGCAGCCCCATCTGACTTGGTCAGGCCTATCCCTTCAGAGACAGGCACACAGTGAATTGGTCAGAAGTGGGTCAGCTTCCTTTTTTGAGCCCGTTGTTCCTGTTCTGTCTTGCCTCACAATGCCCTGGGTGACCCAGGAGTCCATTGGGCAAGAATCTGGAATTCCTTTGAGAATCTCTAGGCTCATCCTGGGCTACACTTGGATTCTGGTCTCCTCTGCCCATGTTAGAGGCTTCAGGCACATAAATCCTCGAGGTTGGTACATTTCATCTTGACATCTCAGGAGCTATCTCACCGCACCTCACTGCAGAGCTCACCATTTCTGTGGAAATGAAATAGAACGAAGATTCATTTGGAAGTTTAAAAGCTCACAACTGCTTTTAAAAGACTGATAATACCAAGTTAGGAGGTAGAATGATTGGAACTCACACACATTACTAGTGGTCATGTAAATTGGTACAAACAATTTGGAAAAATTTATGGCAGTACCTACTATAATTAAACACGTGTAACTTATGGTCCAGCAGTCCTACTTCTGATTATAAACCCAACAGAAATCAGTGTTTATGTCCACAAAAAGTCACTTATAAGTATTTATAGCAGCTTTATTCTTAATAGCCCTAACTTAGAAATAGTCCAAATGTCAACTGATAGTAGAAAAGATAAATTTCCCATGACCACCTCATCGGGATCGATAATTTGCTATAATGGCTCACAGACCTCAGGGAAATACTTGATTTGCTATTACCAGTTTATTATAAAGGATATTATATGGATACAAATAAATAGCCAGATTGAGATACATAGGGTGAGTCCAGAGGGTCCTAAGCACAAGAGTTTCTGTCTCTGTGGAGCTTGGCGTGTACCACCCTTATAGCATGTAGATACATTCACCTATTCAAGCTCTCCAAACCCCATAATGCAGAGTTTATCTGGAGGTTCTGTTACATAGGCATGATTGTTTAAAGCATTAGCCATTGGTGATGAACTCAATCCTCAGTTTCTCTCCTCTTTCCAAAGGTTGTGGGTTGGGGCTGAATGTTCCAACCCTCAAATCATATGGTTGTTTCCTTTGGCAAGCAGCCCCCATTCTGAAGCTATATAGGGGCCCATGTTGAGTCACCCCATTAATATAAATTCAGGTATGGCTGAAAAGGACCTATTATGAATAACAAAAAAATGCTCCTCACCATTATCACTTAGGAAATTACAAAAGTTTTAGGAGCTCTGTAGCAGGAACTGAGTACAAAAAGCAAATGTATATATTTCTTATCCTATCACAATATCACAGTACTAGAAGTCAAAATAGTCATTATTGGTGGATACTAACTAGGAGAACCCAGGGAGGCTCCTGGTGTACTGGAAATTTCTATATCTTGATGTTGGTGATGATTATACTAGTGTGCACATATCTAAAATTTCATCAAGCTGTACATTTAAGATTTGTGCCGTTTACACAAGTATACCTCCATTCATGTTCCCCTTAACAACGACTATGCTCTGAGAAATGCATCATCAGGCAATTTTGTAGTTTTGGAAATGTCACCTTACACAAATCTAGATGGTATAGTTGCCTACATACCTAGGCTATATGGTATAGCCTATTGCTCCTAGGCTACAAATTTGTCTACCATGTTACTGTACTGAATACTATAGGCAACTTCAACACAATGGTATTTGTGTATCTAAACATATCTAACTATAGAGAAAGTATAGTAAAAATATGGTTAAAAAGATAAAAAGTGGTACACCTGTATAGGGCACCTACCATGAATGGAGCTTGCAGAACTGGAAGTTGCTCTGGGTGAGTCAGTGAGTAAGTGGTGAATAACTGTGAAGGCTTAGGACATTACACTACTGTAGACTCTGTAAACACTGTACACTTAGGCTACACTAAATTTATAAAATTTATAAATTTTAAATCAAGCACAAGAGAAAATGATGCAATCAAGAGAATGTAATGAACATGAGATGTATGATGCTGCTGCCACCATAACGCAACATATTGTTTTGCAGCAAACTTTTTTATGGGTAAATAGATTTATTGGGGTAGCATTGGTTAATAACATTATATAAATTTCTGGTATACAACTTTATTTTAAAAATTTAAAAAATTTTATTATTATTTTTTGGTGAAATTGGTTAACCAGTAAGTTTCAGGTGTACGGTGTACAACTTTATAATACAACATCTCTATACTGTATCATGTGCTCACCAGGCAAAGTCTAATCTCCTTCCATCATGTTGACATAAGAAATGTTCAAAACTGTAGAAAATTTTTATAAGAGTTTAAGTAAAACTGATGACATATGCTAGGGAGTAAGGTCTCAATCGCTCCCCAGAGTAAGTTTTGCAACTTCTTTTATGCACTTGAAATTAAGGAAGGGACCTAAGGAAGATTGGAGAAAGCAATTTGGTGATCAGATTACAGGATAGTTAATAAGATTATGTGTTCTCTTAAGGGTTAATACCTCCCTGCAGGAGTATTGCTTCTGGTATTTCAAAGGTGTGTTAACCTAGATGCACAAGAACAATAGACAATGGATGGGGCTGGTTTAAAACCTTTCACTAATAGGTTCAGGACATGACTACCCATGTGACTTGCCCAGTTAGGAATTAATTATCAGATCACCCTGTGTGGTTACTTTCCATAGGACCTCTTTTTTCATCCACAGTCACCATATATTTGATCCTCTTTACCCCCTTTGTCCTCTCCTCAACCCCTTCTCCTTTGACAACCACCATTCTATTGTCTGCATCTATGAGTTTGGTTTGTTTGTTGCAAAACTTTTTTTATAAGTGAGAAGTGTACACACTACAATGACAATAAAATGTATAGAATAGTAAATACACGAACTGGTAATAGTAGTTTATTAATCAAGTATTATGTACTGTACATAATTGTATTTGCTATACCTTTATGTGACTGGTAGCACAGTAAGTTTGTTTACACCAGGATCACCACAAACAAGTGTGTAGTATATTACACTACTATCTGCATTAAGACAGCTACCACCTCACAGCTATGACCTAGGTGATAGGAATTTTTCAGCTTCATTATGTGGGACCACTGTCATTATATGCAGTTCATTGTTGACCAAAATGTCATTATGCAGGGCATAACTGTATAAAGAAACATTAAAAATTCTTTCACCTGAGTTCTTCCTCTGTATCTTTTAAGAGACAATCAGTCTAGGAAGAATGAAAATTTAAAATTGTAGTCCTAGGCTGAAGTAAACCTGAGAGCATGTTGAATTCTTTACTTCACCCTTACCTATACAA
This sequence comes from Pteropus medius, assembly GCF_902729225.1. Taxonomy (NCBI): domain Eukaryota; kingdom Metazoa; phylum Chordata; class Mammalia; order Chiroptera; family Pteropodidae; genus Pteropus; species Pteropus medius. The sequence continues at coordinate 1,204,060 of NW_024346150.1, read as the reverse complement.
ATAAAACAAAAATACTCTCCAGGCATATGAAAGCCTGGGAATCATGCTTTTCTTTCCCAATTCTCATACTATTCCTCACACACACATACATCTATTCTACCACCAAATCCTATTTATTTTACTTTCTAAATATCATTTTTTATTAAAAATGAGGGTGACATTGGTTAATAAATAAGTTTCAAGTGTATGCTATTCAACAGTATGTAGATATATACTGCATTGTATATTCACCACCCAAAGTTAGATTTCCTTCCATCACCAAACATTTGACCCCTTTTATCCCTATCTACCTACCTGCCTGCCTTCCCTCTGGTAACCACTAGTCCGCAGTCTGTGTCCATGAGTCTCTGTTTATTTGTTTGTTGCTTTTAGTTTTATATCCCACATATGAGTGAAATCATATGGTTTTCAAGTTTTTCTGTCTGACTTAATTTCGCTTAGCATGATTATCTCAAGATGCATCCATGTTGTCACAAATGGCAGTATTTCATCTTATGGTTGAGTAATATTCCATTGTACATATGTGCCACATCTTTATATAATCATCTATTGTAGGATACTTTGGTTGCTTTCATGTCCTGGCCACCGTGAATAATGCCGCTATGAACATTGGGGTGCATATATTTTTGTGGATAACTGTCTTCAGGATTTTTGGGTAAATACTCAGAAGAGAGGTTGCTGGATCATATGGTAATTCAATTCTTAATTTTTTGAGGAAACTTCATTCTGTTTTCCATAGTGGTTGTACCAATTTGCTTCTCATCAGCAGTGTATGAGGCCTCCTTTTACCCTATAACCTCTCTGATACTTGCTATTACTTGTCCTGTTGATAATATTTCTAACAGGTATAAGATGGTTTTGATTTGCATTTCCTAATAGCTAGTGAGGTTGAGCATCTTTTCATATGTCTGTTGGCCATCTGTATGTCTTCTTAGAAGTATCTGTTCAGGACTTCTGCCCATTTTTTAATTGGATTGTTTGTTTTTTCATTGTTGAATTGTATGAGTTCTTTATATATTTTGGATATTAGGCCCTTATTGGAGGCATTGTTTGCAAATATATTCTCCCATTCGGAAGGTTCCCTCTTTGCCTTGTTGATGGTTTCTTTTGCTGTGTGGAAGCTCTTTAGTTTGATATAGTCTCATTCACTTTTGCTTTTACTTCCCTTGCCTTTGAGGTCAAATTCATAAAATCCTCTCTAAATCCAAGGTCCATGAGTTTAGTACCTATGTTTTCTTCTATGCAATTTATTGTTTGAAGCCTTATATTCAGGTCCTTGATCCATTTTTAGTTAATTTGGGTGTGTGGTGATAGACAACAGTCTAGTTTCATTCTTTCGCATGTGGCTTTCCAGTTTTCTCAGCACCATTTATTGAAGAGGCTTTTCTTTCTCCATTGTATGGTTTTGGCTCCTTTGTCAAAAAGTATTTGCCCATACCTTCTAAATATCTTGAGTCAATTTACATCTCCGACTACCCTAGTCCAAGATTGATTGCACCAGTTAGGTCTCCTAGGTGGACCACCTGCTTTCACTCTGATCTCTTTTGTTATTCTGTTTTGCATCCTTTTATCTTTTTTGAATGCAAATTTTATCAAGTCTTCCCTACTTTCACCTCCAGATTAACTTTCTTCAGAGTTTTCCTCTTGCTCTTTGGATAAAGATAAGAGATAAAGATGAAATCTTTGGGTATGAAGAGAAAATTTCAGGAATTTTCATTAAAATCTAATCAGCTCTCTGTTCTGCTTCTGTAAATACGCTTGCTGCATGCAAGAGCTCATTTGCACAGCTCCCTTGCACCTTGTCCTACTTACCCTTTGCTGGAGGAATGTAACTGTTTGTACTTTAGCAGCTCTTGCTTCCTGTAATAATTTATATTCGCTGGTTACCCATAGCAACTCTCACTCTTCTGCAAAGTTACTACTTGCAATCCGCATAGCAACTCCAGACCTTTGTAATGGTTTGAGTTCAAACTGACCAATCAGCTTGTGTAAAATTCTTGTATATAAGTAATGTTGCCACTGAGCACACTGCCCAGATCTTCAGAGCATTAGCTGCTCTGGGACCACGCCTAATAAAACTGAGTTTTCTTTCTCTCCGAGTTACTGCTTGGTTTTTCGCTGGTCTGATTTTGGAGCTTTTCTGCAACAGGTAAAGATAAAGATAAAATCTCTGGCCTATGAGACCCTGTATGACCTAGCTCCTTACTTGACTCCACCCATATCTCATACCATACTCCTCTTTTCTCAGCTCCAGCCATACCAATTCTCTTAAGATCCTTCCTAACCAAAATGCTCCCTTCTATTACAGGGCCTGGGCACAACTTTATTTCGTTTTGGTTCACTCTTTCTGCCTCTCTTTGCTATTGTAATACCTAATCATCCCTTAGATCACTTAAAGCATTACTTCCTTAGGAAAGCGTACCATGGCCTCATTGGTTAGTTCTAATTCCCACCCTCTACTCCCATTATTCACTTTCATAGCACCATATGTTTCTCCTTTATAGCATTTACCGCATTAGAATTTTATATTTATTTGTATGATTATTTGATTGTCTGTCTTCACCACTAGAATGTAAGCTCCTTGAGATCAGGGACTATAGTTTTGTAGATGAAAAAGGGGTTCCACAGAAAGTAACCCCACATGGTGATTTGATCATAAATTTTTAACTGGGCAGATCATTGTGGGTAGTCAAGCTCCAGGCATATAACTTCTTTAGTAAAAGGCTTATCTTTGCCTTAAGCAAGCCATATCCATTATTTCTGTGCATCTAGGTTAACACACCTTTGAAATGCCTCTTTTTAGAGCCCTCCTTATAAAGCCTGACCACCCTCCAGAGAACACATAATCCTGTTAACTATCCTGCAATCTGATCCCTACCTCACTTTCTCCTACCTTCATGTAATCTTCTTTAAATTCCCTCCTCAATTCCAAGTGCATAAAAGGAACTACCAACTGTTATTCTCTGAAGCATTTTTCTGAGTGTTTTGCTCAAATAAATTATAAAAATTCTCTTCAGGCTTTGACATTCTTATTTCTCATGTTGATAACACTATATTGTAATGGTCTGTTTCATTTCTGTCCCTCCCACGAGCTTAAGAGCTACTTGAAGGTAGAGGACACCCTTATTTACCTGCAAATCCCTAGTGCCTGGGAAGGCACCTAGCATATTTTATGCACTCCCTAAATGTTGAATGAGTAAAGAAAGAATAAGTCAAATGTATGTTTTATGAAGTCCTATAGGTAAGTTCACAGTAGGGGTAACAATCACTATAGGGAAGGGATTGTGTAATGAAAATAATGTTGCAATAAATCACTTCCATAATCTTGGGTAAATCTTTTTTACTTATTTAAAATAACTGTTTTTCTAATTAAAAAATAATACATGCTCAAAATATAAACTTAGAAAGCAAGGAAAGAAAATACACAAAAAGCAAAAATCACCCATAATTCCACCTTCTCAACTCCTGTTTACATCTTGATGAGTGATCTTCCAGTTCTTTTTTGTATGTAACTGTATGTGTCTATATATCCATATATAATTCTTTTAAAAGATGATTTCAAACTATAATATTTTGTAACATTAAATAAAAACCACAACAGTTACCATTTTCTTCACCCCTACCTCTCCAAATCAGTTCTTATAACCATTCCATCATAATTCAGTGCAGCAGGAGGTCCATCAACAGGCAGGGGACCCAGGACCTGCTCATCTCTTACCTTCTCTTTAGCTTGGTGTTGCCAGAAAAAATAAATCACAAGAAATACTATAAAATACGGAAAAATTGAATTGTATTATACATGCTTAGTAATTCCTTTTGTTTATTTGCATAGATTTCCCCTTAGAACAAACAAAACATATTACTACTGTTTTCTCTATGACTCTACCCTTAATGTGTTGGAGCCAATTAACTGTCCTTGCTAGCAAAGGGCTTAGGAAGAAAGCATTTCTTTTAGGAAAAAGGATTTGGATTTTAATTCATAACACAGGAAGAAAAAAGAACGGGAGGACATAGCATGAACTGGAACATATAGTATGCCCTCAATAATTGCTCTCCTATGATGTTAAAGATTTTAGAGTTTTCTGAGGAATCTAAATAGTAATTATTTCACCTTCTATGGAAATAGTTTCAGATCCTGGGGCATAGATTATTAAAGGTAGATGATATTATAGAGACTGCTTATCTCATTAAACTCATACTTTTACGGGAAACAAACCAAAAAAAGTCAACTCGTACAGTCAGCGGATGACTGAGAACTTTGGTCATCCTTATTTTCTACACTGCCACATGAAATACCTGGGTTCATTTGAAGTCGCAAGTGGTATTTTAACATTTTCCTAGTACTCCCATGTTTTCCCTTTTTTTCAGAACCTGAAATATTTTATCTAGAACATCAACTACTTTGAGAGAAGAAATTCTATTTTAAAAACTATTACCAAGAAGTAAATGCAGGAGCATTTTAAATCTTGCTCCCCAGCACATGTCATCAGTTTGGGCTCAATTAAACTCATAAAAAAGGAAATAAGTGCAATAAATATTTTTGAGATTTTTGTGCCATATGTATGTGTGTATTCCTTCCATCTATGGGTGTGTTTATTTTTTTAAATGAAATTACAGACATAAATTCCCCCTGCTATTTAAACTTAACATATTATGAGAACTTTCCCATGTTCTGTATATATCTCTTGAAAACATGATTTTTAATACTGAAAAATAATTCAATAAAAGAAAGTACCATAATTTATTAACTATTTCATTATTCTTGGATTTTAGCCTGTGTATCAGGAAGGGTTCTCTACAAAAAAGAAGCAGAAGGCACAAAGACTATATACACCCTTCTGATGTATATGTGATATATATATATATATTTGTAACTCTATGTATTTGTAACTCTATATATTTGTAACTATATATATAGTAACTCTATGTATATATCAGAGAGAGATATGTAAGAATTGGCTTATGTGATTGTGGAGGCTAAGTCCAACATCTGTTGTGCAGGCTGAAAACTCTCAGGCAAGAGTTGATGTTGCTGTTTTGAGGCAGGATTTCTTCTCCAGGAAAACCTATTTTACGCTTAGGGACTTTCAACTGATTGGATGGAGCTCACACACATTATCAAAAAGAATCTCCTTTACTTCAAGTCAACTTATTGTGGAATTAAAATTTTTTCCAGTTTTATTGAGATAAAGTTGACATATAACATGGTGTAAGTTTAAGGTGTACATCATGATGATTTGATATACATATATATCGCAAAATATATGAAATAATAGAGAATATGTGTATTGATCTCTGCTCCTGGTTCCTGATACACCGTTCCTAAATCTCTTAGAATTTCCTGGGTGATACCAGTGTGTTTTGTTTTAATGAGGTGACTCTTGGTGGGCTCCTGAATGGAGGTTCATCATCAGGAAAACCAAGCCATGATTAGAAGTGCTCCAAAGTGGTGGACTGGAGTCAGTCTCAGTGCTTGAAAATAGGGGCTAAGTTAAGGAAAGAAAGCTGAAACAAGCTGCTGCCTTCTGCTTCCCGGATCTAGTTTTTGTAATCCAGGAATGAGGCGGACACAGACATAGCCTCACAACGAGGATCTATGCCAAACTGTACAGGGCTGTGACTGGATCCACTATGTTCCCTCTCTTCCCATAGCAGGAGTCCCTAGCAGCCAGAGTACTGGGCACTGGAAGAGAGTTAAGGAGGAGTGAGAACAATGAGAAGAAAAGCCAAAACAAAAACAGCAACGCTTCCCATTCCAAGATGAGTTTGCAAGTAAATTTCCTAAACTCATTCAGAAAATTAATTGTAGAAAAGACAGACCCTCTCACCAAAAACTCCATAATTAGGAGAATAATTTATTACAAATAAAGGAAAATAAAAGAATAATCTTTAAAAGACTTTAACATAGTTATGCTTTGGATCCTCAAAGGAACAAAGGAAAGATAAATTGAAGAAAGCATAAAAAAGAATTAAAAATTGTGAAGTAAAAGCAGGCAAAAATAATATATGAACAGGCATATATAAGAATCAATTAGAGGACATGTTAAAACCACCACAGTCATTAAGATATACTATGGTGGTTTTAATAATGTCCACACATTCTTTAATACTTCTCCCTGTAGGCATAGAGCTTAATTTCCTTCTTGAGTGTAGGCTAGACTTACTCAATTTTAATGCATTGAGAACAGGAAGGGAAAAATAGTAACCTTTACAGAAAAGATACCAACTTAACCAAGTGATCAAGGTTAACTTTAATAATATTAAGTCAGAATGATATTTTATACTCCCTGACATAATGTGATAAGAAGAGCACTTAATCTCTGAGGCATTCTTCCCAAAAACCTATAACTAATATAATAGGCAACATCAAAAAAAAATTTGAGGAACATTTTACAACGTACATGTTTAATACTCTTCAAAAAAAGGTCATAAGAGACAAAGACTGAGAAACTCGCAGATTGGAGCAGACTAAGGAGACTTGATAACTAGATGTAATATGGTATCTTGGATTGAATTCTGAATATAAAAAGGATTAGTAAAAAAATTGGAGTAATCTGAATAAAGTTAATAGTATTGTATTAAAGTTAGTTTCTCAGTTTTGATTAATGTACCACAGTTTTATATAAGAGAACATTAGGAGAAAGTGAGTGAAGAATATATAGGAACTCTCTATCTTGTAACTCTTATATAAATCTAAAATTATTTCAAAATGGAAAGTTAAAAAAATAAATGAATCAATTAGAAATTCTGAAAAGGATTTTCTAACTGGAAAAATATAATTATCGAGAAATAAGAAATCTCAATAAACAAAATACACTATCTTAAATGGACACAGTCAAAGAGAGAATTAGTGAATTAGAAGATGGTTCCAAGAAATTCACCTAGAAAACAGCATGAAAAGATAGAAATTAAGTATAATAAAAAGGCATGGAAGATAGGAGTGGCATCAGCAAAAATGGCAGAACATGCAGCCCATCTCTCCTCAGAAACACTGAAAAAACATGGCAAAAACTGTCTCAATCTTACCAGAACTCTGAGAGCTAGACAAAAGTTTACAGAAACCAAGTGAATGCTTAACCAGAAGAAAGGCCACTGAAACATATAGGAGCTCTTTGTGTTGTTTTTACTTGCCCTAGCACCACCCTCTTCACTGGTTCAGAAGCAGTCTTAAAGATGGCAACCTGTATTCTTGATGTGGGTACTTGCTTCTGGAAGAAGCAGAATGGACCTTGTTCCAAAGAATATAGTTTGTATTTTTGACTTAGCTGTGGTTTCCCTGAAGGGCTGATGCAAAGGGCTTCCTTTTTTTTCACCCAACTGAAACTCAGTCAAGGCAGAGGGGCTACACAGAGTATTTTTTCTAAAAACATTGAAAGGCAAATGAAAAAACTGCTTTTCCCTGGGCAAAAAAATTATCAGTTTGGGCAAACAATAGACACACCAAAAGCCTGGGAGGAAAATCTAGGAAGTGATTTTGAGAGGAATAAAGGCTTTGAAAGGTTCCTGTGTCTACTGGAGAATCTAGAAAGCCACATATGTGAAAAAGGAAGGACAAATCCTTAAAAAACTGAGAAGACCATAGCTTTTACCTCAGGCTGATTTTTAGGCTCAGGTCAAGCATGAAGTAGATAGAGGTCAAGGTAGAGTTTCTAATTTTCCAACATTATAATAATATTTCCAACTTACTCTCAAAAGATCCAGAAAAGAGAAGAAGGTTCACTAATTTAGTAATAATTTCTTAGGCCTACTCTGTGATAGGTGTGGTGGACAGCAGAAGTCAGATTTGGACCTCATCCCTGTCCTCGAGGAACTCATAGACTGGGGGGCACCCATCTAACTAAAACACCAGACAATTTAAGGGCCATAAGATGTGTAAAAAGGACAATGGAAGCTCAGTGGAGGGAAAGGTTCAGGACTGGCTTCTTAAAAGAGGTCACAGAAGCTAATTTTATTTTATTATTATTTTTTAGATGAGGCAACCCTTGGTTGACCTTACAGATTGCAAGGACCTTGTCAGCTTACAATCCCTTATTTTTTATTTATTTTTTATTCCTACAGCACCTAGTCTTCCTCGGTGGTCTCCCATCCAAGTACTAAGTAGACCCGACCCTGCTTAGCTTCCAAGATCAGACGGGATCAGGTTCATTCAGAGTAGCATGGCCATAGACTAATTTCTGAAGAATGTAGAGAGTTTAAAGGGAGAGAGTTGGGTAGAAGTTGGCTTTGATTGGAAGGGTGGAGAGTGACTGCTCCATAACATACCAATCTTTCATTTCAGTTAGTGATGAATCCCCTCAAATTTAGCTGAGTACTTGGCAGTCAGCTATTCTACTTTTTAACCTCTCTTGCAGCTATGTATGACAATGTGACTACATTTTGGCCACCAACAGGGAAGTGAGGCAAGTGATGTTGGCAACTCTCAGGTCACACCATTAATAGGAAGCTGCTTGACCTTCTCTTCCTCTTTGTGATGTAGTAATGGTGAGTAAGCTTTGGCTTTGACCTTGAGGAGGAGTGTAAAACCGTGGGTGGAATAACAAGTCGGACAGACCTAAGTCCCAGGGTACAGAGCCCTGACCAGCCCTGCATGGACTATAAGCTCAGACTTTTACCTGAGAGAGAAAAAGAACTTGTATCTTGATTAAGCCACTGATATTTTTATCTTCATCTAGTCAATAACCTAACTAATAAAAGCAGGAATAAGAGAAGGAAGACAATGAGAATATGAAACCTGCTTAGAAAACCAAATTGTCATCTTTTTTCCCTTCCTCTTTTCTAATCCATTCTCCTTTTCCTATAGTTATGTATAAATGACACACACACACACACACACACACACACACACACCACAAGAAAAACATACTGCTTCTCCAAATCCCATTGGTTCCAGATTTTTAGCTTCAGATATATCAACAGACTCACATGTTCTGTGTTTTTCCTGCTTAATCCAGCCACCAATGAAACAGCCCTAAGGATGGAAATCATGTCCTCCTTCAAAGGCTCTCCCCAGAGCACAGTGAGGCAGTAGGCATTTGTCCAAGCAGTGGACAGGCACATCTCTTTGGTCACAGTGGGCAGAGGGTATAGCTTTCTTTGTAGAATTGGATTTGTAGGGAAAAGAGGAGCTGTGTTGTTTCTCAGAAGCTTTCTCTTTTCATAAAAGGGCATTTTGAGGAAGTCTTCAATGTGGAAATCACAAATGCTTTATGTTCCCCCTTTCCATCAGAACTTCTAACTTCTCTACACTACTTTACAGGATATATATTTTTTTAACACCTACAGCACCTGGTCTTCCTAGGTAGTCTCCCATCCAAGTACTAATCATGCCCGACCCTGCTTAGCTTCCAAGATCAGATGAGATCAGGCACTTTCAGGGTGGTATGGCCACAGAATACAGGATATTTTAAGTGTTGTTTTGGTCTTCCTAGTATCCATGCTTCTGGTAAAAGAATTTTGATGAACTTCTAACTTCTCTACACTAGTTTACAGGATATTGTAAGTGTTGTTTTGGTCTTCCTAGTATCTATGCTTTTGGTAAAAGAATCCTGATTTTACTCTTAATTTTTGTTCATGTGGTATGGCCTGGGGCTGACCTAGCCATTGGACCCTAGGATTGAATATGTGATCTAGTCTTTGCCAAAGCTGGAGGTATTAAGAAAAAGGTTTTCAAAAGGCTAGAGTTACTACACTAGAAGAATATAAAACTAAAGCTGCTGGGATCAATTTGCCATCCCCTGAGGGGAGCCTATCTAAGAATAAAGTCAACACTAAGGAAAATAGAACCAAAGGGTAGAAGCCAACCCTGATGACTTCGAGAACTTCATACTCTATTCTATTTTATAACCTTTTATGCTTCTTAAAACACAATCATAGCATTATCCTGCTTGAGCTTTTTGAAAACCCTCAGAAGTAGACAGTGTCATCCCCATTCTACAGAGGAGGAATTTGTGATTCACAGACATAAGGCAACTTGCAAAAGCCACATAGCAAATTAGTGGCAGAGGCAGGACTAAAACTATATTAATTGCTACCCAATCCAACAGTCTGTCCCCTACATCACACTGTTAGGGACATCATTTACCCTCTGTAGTGGGAAGATCAGTACTCAAAAAAGCCCATTGTGCTCAAGGAAGTTAATTCTAGGCATAGGTAGCTCTGTTAAGTCATTTATCCCTCTGGTCCTTAGTAAAGCCCCCTCTCCTTGGCCAGAGCCAAGGAGTCTCTCTTATATCAAATCCTGCACACCTGTTACTATGAGTGTATAGTCAGTGCTAATGACAAAAGGGTTCCTTCATCCTTCACAACTAAAGTTGAGGTCAGAATCAAGTGGTAATCACCATCCCAGGCTCCCAGGTCAAGTCTTAACATAAATGAGTATGTTGACATCACAGTTTTTCTACTATTAATGGAAATACAGCTGGAATAATCCATAAGAGAAAAATTTCTGGCTGCAGAAATATTTCAGCCAATTCTCCTTTATATATGAGCCAGATGGGAGAGGGTGGAGCCAGAGGAAGAGGTAAAGGATAAAACATCATTAAGGAAATTGTAAAAGAGGGAGATGAGGAACCCTAGTATTTCTGGGAAGGAATGTCAAGATGTAGCACTTAGCCTGTGCAAAGATTCAAAGGGTCTTTCACATCTTCCGTGTCTTCTTTCTTTCCTTTTACTTATTTGTTTATTTTAAAGCAGTCTGGGATTAAAAAATGCTGAGGATTTAACTTCTTTAATTACTTGGAAGACCATCTGTGCCTTGCTTTGATGCATGAACCCCTGCTCTGGCAAAGGAACCACATGCTAAGCTGGCCAGTTCTCCTTTTTTTCCAGCCTTCCCCACTCTCCATCCCTACCATCTGGCTATGTGATCATTTTTGTCAGAGAGTAGGTAGCTGGAGCTCTAGGCAGAAATAGTCCCCCACCCAACTGTGCCCTGATACCTTGGGGACTGGCAAACATCAGAGGACCATTTGACATCAGCCCATTCTTGGCCACCAACCAACATTCAAGCATTGCATCTGGCTGGAAACCTACTCTAGCTGAAGAAGTTTGTTTTTCTTCTTCATGGAGACTTTTGCAGCTTTATCTCCCTTTCACAGACCTGACTTAAGTTCAAGGCTGAGTCATCAGGGTGAGCATGGGAATATCTTTTCTATACTTAAATAGAGGCTAAGGACATTATATCAGAATTCTAGTAATAATATATATTGATCTGGTTAAAATTTATTCCCTATAATGAAAAATCATGAGCAAAAATTGATTTTTCAGATTTATATTTGCCATCTAGAATGAGACTGTTCTGGGCTGTTTGGAAAGAGGAGTGGTTTAAATTATTGCCTTTTTTTTTTTTGCCATCGAGCAGCAATTTCCATTCAACTTCATCTACTCCCTACTCTCTCAAGAATATGGGGAAGAAATAAAATAGAGCTAAATATGGGGGCAAGAGAAGTAGAAAACGAAGAAAGTTGTCTACTTTTCTTATCAACTACTCTTTGTTGTACATCACTGTTCACTTTACCCAGCCATTTCTCAGACTGATCCACTGCCCACTTCCCCACCCCCAACTTTACAGAGCGACCGCTTCTTTACTGGAAAAAGCCACGCCTCTTGGTTCAGAGCTCCCGGCTGGCCCAGCACCAGCACGAAGTCCATTAAGTGGACCTTGCTCATCATCCCTCTGTCTGTGTTTGTCAAGGATCTCAGTGTTTCTGAGTGTGATATCTCCAGGAAATCAGCATGAACTCAGGGTTTTTCTTTCTAATCTCTCACACGAGTTGGAAATGCTTCTCCTTTTCCTGGTAAATCTTCTGGTCTGAGTTAGAATCACAAGAGTTATGATCACCTGACAGATAGCCTGTTTCTGGAAGCCGGGAGATACAGGGGCAAGGACCACTAAGGTTTATGGAATTAATGTCTGAAGCACTCGGTAAAGCGCTGTACTAATGTTAACTTTAGGCAATCGTTTCAGGTGATTCCAACAACACAGAATTTGCTTAATACAGAACTCAGCTCTTTGCCTTGCCAGTGGAAGCAGAAATCAGAATTAGAGGGACTGGCAGAGATAAGAATATCAGACTCCCTTATTATGTAGGTGAGGAAACTGAGACCACCTCCTCTCATTGAGAGTGGTGGGCAAAGTGACAGTCCTCTGGCTTCAGTGCAGAAAAGGGCACAGAGCTCCACGTGGGTTGTGCAGTATAGTGGTTTGGAGCAACGGTTTTGGAGTCTGAAGGACTTTGGGTTTGAAAGCCAGTGATTCTGGGCAATAACCTCTACTCTCTAAACCTGTTTCTTTTGCTGTAAATTCAAGTTAATAATATTGTCTGCCTTATGAGACCATTAAAATAATTAAAAACAAAGATGAACATAAAACACTATATAGAACATATTAAGCATTTGAAAAGTGGCTAATATTGTGTGTTTCATTGCAGCATGCTTTTTTCCCTTCTTATAATCAATGACAGAAGAAATGAAGGAACTAGGAGGCTACACACTTTCAAGGCCATGCTCTGCAAGCATAAGTTAGCTGGTATGTCCAAGCTACCAAGGAGACCCACAACAAATAATTACTTCTTTTTACTGATGGGAAAACTGAGGAATACTGGAAATTCAATCTTCTACCATGGTGTAATAGAAAGAGCATCAATTTTGAAAGCAGAGTTTTGACCTGAATTCAAATGCTTCTTATTCTGCCTAGTTGCTTTGAGATCCCGGGCAAATTCCATAACCTCTCTGAGCCTTTCTGAGAGATGTTAATACCCATTACAGAGGGTTATTATGAGGAGCCAAACACATGTTAAATTGTGGTGGACTCCATTGTTTTTGCCTGTTCTAGTATCCAATATCCCTTTTTCTAATAGCATATTTTGATTTCCTTTGGGGAATTACCATTTCCCTGCTGCATTCCAAGCATGGATCTATCGATCAAGGTGCCCTATTGCCTAGGGCAACTGGGTTTTTCGCCTAACTTTGGCCAGTCAGACCCTCGTTTTTTGTAATTTGAATCCTTTTCAGAGTGAAACAGAGATGGAGAATGGTTGGAGCAGATTCATCCCAGGTGGCACCCTGAAGAGAGTCTCCAATAGTTCTTGCCATCTAGATCCCTGGTTCTTGTCTTTTCTAAGGCTTGGAGCTACAGCTGTCCTTTCAAGGCTCTGAGCACCCCCATGTCCTCCCAATGACTTCTTTTTTCGATATTATGTTAGCCAGAGTCAATTCTGTTACTTGCAACCTCAGAACTCTAATTGCTGCACAGATGTTTAATAAATATTAGTTTTCTTTTAACTATCTACCTATTTCCAGCAATCCCCCATACTCTCGTATTCACCCAACATATAGAATATTCTCGTGTTTCAGGACAACCTAAACAGTGGACTTCTGTTGTATTTTGATTGGAATCAGGTCTAGACTGTTGATTTGGTTGTTGCCAATTCATTAGCAAATCTTATCAGGTCTACATTTAAAGCATGCAGAATCTGATCACCTCTTTCCTCTACCACTTCACTAGTGTAAATTACACTCATCTCTTGCCTAGACTATGTAATAATTTCTTAACTGTTCTCCATGTTCTCATTCTTGCATTTTTATCCATTCACTACCCAGGAGGCAGTGTGATTTAAAATAAAAAATAAACCACACCCCAGCTCTCAACCTTTCAAGGATTTCCCATTGCACTTAAAATAACATGAACTTGTAAGACTTTGCTCTTGTCCTCCTCTTTGACCTCATTCCTTTCCACTCTCATCCTTGTTCACTGCTCTTCACCAACATTGGCCTTTCTGCTCCTTAAACATGACAAGCATATTGTTGTCTTAGATATTTGTACTTGCTATTCCTTAAGTGTCCCCTCCCTGTGTATTCGCATGGGTCTCTGCTCACTCACTAGCACATAATGGATGTGCAAAAGATAGATACTTGTTGAATTAATGAATGGATAGAGTTCTGATATATCAATGAAATGGGATACTCTGAAGCTGTTAGAAAAGAATAAGGAATAAGGTATAATGTGCTAATATGGAATGACCTCTAAGAAATACACAGTAATAAAAAAGAAAGAAAGAATAAAAAGTGTGTAATAGATAATAGGCTTCTCTTTGTGTAAAAAAGATATATTTCTGGAAGTTTACACAAGAAATCGATAGTATCAGTTGACTCTGGGGGTTAGGGCTGTCTGTGGGAAGACTTACTTTTCACTGTATATCCTTTTGTATTTATGATAAAATTAATTCTTCAATAAAAACTAGTAATCCAAAAGTAATCAGTAGTAGACTAACAAAAAGAAAATAAATATTAAATAAACCTAAGACAGTAATTGTTATAATTTGGTACCATTAAATTCTACGTCTATTTTTTTGGTCTGTTTGAGCTCATAGTGCTAACTCTATTAAAATGAGCTGACCTACAATGTTCCTTCAACACTCTTTTCTTTCCATTAGTTCTAATGTATTTAAATATGGTGAAAAACTTAATCTACAGTAATATAACATAGGTCAAAAGTAAAATTAATCAAGAGCGCAGGTCAGAAACACTTGCATATTTTTATAGTACTTAATAATTGAATTATTTAATTTAAGCCAATGATTAAAAAAAATAAATTTGACTTAATAACGATTTTATGAAAGGAAGTAACTACTTTAGGAACAAATGAACAATTTTCTTAAAACTTCTATAGGTCTTTCTTGCTGCCATCCATCTTGGCCGCTGCTCTTGGTTGGGGGCCATCCACCAACTAAGTCAGGGAGATGGTGGCCACAAAGAAGATGAAAAAGTTGCTAGAGTCCATCAACTCTAGGCTTCAACTTGTTTTGAAAAATGTAAAGTACGTGCTTGGGTACAAGCAGACTCTGAGAATGATCAGACAAGGCAAAATGAAACTGGCCATCCTTACCAACAAACTGCCCAGCCTTGAGGAAATCTGAAATAAGAGTGCTGAGCCATGTTGGCCAAGACTGGTGTCCTTCACTACAGTGGCAATATTGAATTGGGAACAGTGTGTGGAAAATATTACAGAGTATGCACCCTAGCTATCATTGATCCAGGTGATTCTGATATTAGAAGCATGCCAAGCAGACAGGTGAAAAGTAACTCATGCAAATTTTTTCTTTAATAAAACTGGCCAGAGCTTGTTTTGAAAACTGCAAAACAAAACAAAACAAAAACATGTAGATTTTAGTCAATGATTTTCCTCTTCAATTTTTTTATGCCAAAGTATTTTAATTTTAGACATTCTTAAATCTCTTTTCTTACATAGCAAAAATGATCTAATTCTCAATTCTCATTCTAAGTTCTCTATTTGTACCAAAAATGACTTATACAGGTAGTCTGTCCAAAGCAGGATCCAAGCACAGACCACAGTTTAAATCTTTGAATCTGTTATGTTTCTTAAACCTTTTTAAATTTAGAAAAGCATTTTTTAATAGGCGTTATGTATTAGAGCAGTTTTAGGTTCATGGCAAAATTGGGCAGAAAGTACAGAGTTGACATATAGGCCCTGCCCCTCCACACACACCATCTCCCCAACTATGAACATCCCACACCACAGCAGTTTTTAAAATTTTTATTTTGGTAAAACGATAACAATGAAAAATATTTATGTATAACATAAACATTTCTGTTTTAGTATTTTTAGGTGTATTTCTCCTTTCTTTTCTTTTCTTTTTTTTAAATGACGCTAGCTTGCTAAAGAACCTGGGCCAGTTTTTCTGTAGAATGTCCCACTTTCTGAATTTTCCTGATTTCTTCATTGAGTTGTCATTTAATTTGTTCTTCTTTCTTATTTCCTATAAGTGAAAGTTAAATTTAAAGGCTTGATTAGTTCAGGTTGAACATTTTTAACCAAAATATATCATGGGTGATGCTGTATATTCCCTCTCCCCACCTCTTAGGGAAATACATAACACTGGTTTGTCCTACTATTAATGAGGTTTTTCTCATGAGCCCACAGGGTCTTTATTACCTTCAACTCAAAATAATTTACATGCCAAAGTGGCACTTTTTGGGGAGGCCTGTTCCGAAACCCTATAAAGAAATACACAACACAAGGAAATACAAATTAAAATCCAACCAAAAACCGTTGATCACTCCTCTGGCAAAGTCAAAAAAATTGATAATTTAAAATGGTAGTAAGGACACAGCAAAACAGATACCTCCATATACTTTGGTTCTAGCTTAAATTGATTAAATCTCTTTGATAGGCAATTTGGGGAAAAAGGAAAGCCGTGGTGAATGGGAATCCATGCTGTTGGATCCATGAAAAGCCTCCAGTCCTGCCACTATGACTATTTTGTTTATGTGCCCATTGTGCCTTCTATGGGGTGGTCAATGACAAAGGCCTTCTGTTATCAACTGGTCGAGTCATTTTCTTTACTTGGTTTTGTAGTGCCTCTTATGTAATGGAGTCTCTCTGATATGCGTTAATATGTTATGTACTGAATTATGTCTCCCCCAACCCACACCCCCATTTCATATGTTTAAGTCCTAACTCACAGTACTACAGAATATGACTGTATTTAGAAATAGACCTTTAAAGAGGTGACTAAGTTTACAGTGAGGTTAAGGTAGGCCCTAATCCAATCTGACTGGTATCTTTTATACAAAGGGGAAATTTGGACAA
Source organism: Pteropus medius (assembly GCF_902729225.1). Taxonomy (NCBI): domain Eukaryota; kingdom Metazoa; phylum Chordata; class Mammalia; order Chiroptera; family Pteropodidae; genus Pteropus; species Pteropus medius. Next base: position 1,187,451 of record NW_024346150.1, on the reverse strand, counting down.
AGAGACACCAGAGATATGCAAACACTGGGTGTATCTGTGCACACAGTGGATTAATTGTGAACTGAACTTGGGTCAGGACTCCATTTATTATCTAGTCTTCACGTGCCTCCATTCTAACTGGGGACCACTAATGCTGTTTTGGGTCCTCTAGAATCAATTTCATCTCAAACTCTGTGTCCAATAGTCCTTGAATTGCTGGGATAATATTCTGCTTTCCCTGGTGTATGGCTGCCCAAGCGAATGATAGTACATCCTTTTGGGGAAAAATTGGGGCTATCTTTGCCATATGTACTTGCCATGGTGTTGCAGGGTTCTTCCTTCTGAAGACCTGGCCTATTCTTCAGTCACTGGGTTCCAGGCCTAAACACTGCTTCTGGTCCAGGAACTGGGCAATGAATGACTTGGCCCCTCGATCTTCTAGCCTGGATTTTGATTGCTAGGTTGGCCATCTTGACCTTAGGAACATCGTATACTATTAGCCATCTCTATAGCTCTCTGCAGATCAGGCCCTTAAGGCTGTCGTTTCAACCTCATTGCTTATTATGATAATTGCATCTAAGTTGCTTCTGATGGTTAAGTGCTGCCATCTTGCCTCTATTATTTTGGGATCCTATCATTCCCATTGCCACCAAGGAGCTCTGTTTGAAAGTGCAGAGGCAGCTGCCATTGAGCCAATACCTCTTTCCTCAGATAATTCCTTAGGGCCTTCATGTGGAAGAGTCATTTGGTGAATTTTCTGGTTTTACCTGCTGTACCCACTTCAACTTTTCTCTTTGCTGAGCCTTTTGATCTCTAATTTCACCATCCTCCACAGCAGTTCTGACATTCCTATTTTATATATTATGAAATGTACTGTGCTTTCCCCAAGCTCTTATAAACCATCCTAGCAACATGTTAGTACTCTCTCAGGGTCCTTGCCAGTGTGTTATATCCTGTGTCTCAGGAGAACAACCCCATATTGATAACCTCTTCCTCCAATTTTAGGTTCAACTTTTCCCCACTTTGATTGAACCTCAGAATTCTCAGAATGCAGTCGTATTTATATTCTCCTGGCTTCTGTCGGTACATATTAGTTAAGTTCTACTGCTCCTTTAGGTTCCTTTATAGTCCCTTTCCCCCCATATCAGGTCCTGGCCATTTGGGTTGTTACTTAATCCTAGTTATTGGTCTAATGGCCAGGTTGGGATGTTGGGGTAGATCTAGATGGGGAGGCACATTTCTTATAAGGCAGAGATTTCTCCAACATCTTTAAGCAAGGGGGAGAACTAAACTTTAACAAGAATTGAGCAACTTATAAAGGCCCAGAGGTACAGAGGAAACTGGAGATTCAAGATTTTCAAGTAGATAGACCCAGATATTGCCATCCCATGTCTCCCATTTGCAATCCTTCCCAAGCAGGTCTCTAATCTGGGTATAGTCAATTTACTACGGCTGAGAATTCAACCTCTCTGGAGCTCTGCAGATCTTATAAAGTCCTAGGCCTGATCTTGATCATCAGGTTTTTCTGCCATCTGGCTGCAGGAGAAGAAAGTCTCTTTATATATTGCGAAGAAAGCCCTTTGACTTTCATACTTAGCATTTATAGTCTTTCTCCAACCTACTACTCTCAACGAAAAACATCCTATTACTTCTCAGAGCTTGATACATTATGCTGTCCCACCCCCCATACATTCCTTTCCTTGGGCAAAACATACCAATTTGCCACAAGTGAAAATTTTATTACTATCACATGCTAGTGTCTAACATGCTCCACCTACCTCTAGTGGCAGTATCCTCATTGCCAGCAGGTTGGTGAGTGATCCAACTCTCAAATCCCATTTCAGAGTTTGCTTTCTTGGCTCACTCCTGGCACCAATTATTGTTAATCAGGTACTCTAGGAAGCAGACAGATTTGAATCCTGAAAGTTTATTGGAGAGTGCTTTCAGGATCATTGTGGGAAAGTGAAGGGAACAGGATTGGGCAGGAGAAGTTAGGCTGCAATGCATTCACAAAAAAGCTTCAGTCTATTCCATGTAAGGTATTGGAGCTAGGATGGCCCTGCAGAATTGTCCCTATTTGGAGCCAGGGTAACCAGGTCTTTGAACGTGGGCTGCCCTAGGGAAGAAGGCATGATTTTAAATGAAGCAGCTTTTCTCTGGTAAGTAAGTCTGTGTGGGGTGCAAGCTATCAGCTATTAACACTCCCAGCAGTTGGGGGAATGAATGTTTCAGTTTTGAAGGGTGGGGATCTGGGGAGCACACCGTAATATACTAAAATATACTTCCTATTGCTTGAACCATTTACAATGGGAAACTACTCATGTGTTTTGTGTAATAAAAATGTTTAAAAGCATTTTTAAATAAGCAAGCAAAAAGAAGAAATTAGAAATTACCCATAATCTTTCCAGCAAGAATTAACCACTGTGAATATTTTGACATGTGTCCTTTGGAACTTCAAATTCAAAATTATGTTGTGTATAATTTTACAAAAATGAGACCATCTTGTGTATACTGTTAGTTTTTTTAACAGCAATATTTAATAAGCACCTTTTCATATTTACATACTTCTATAACATCGTTTTTTTAAGACTTTTAGAACGGTTTTAGATTTACAGAAAAAAATTGAGCAAATAGTAAATAAAGAGTTCCATGTATTCTCAGCCCCACCAGTTTCCCTTATTAATACCTTGCATTAATTTAGTACATTTAATGTTACAATTAATGAACCAGTATTAAAGTCTATAGTTTATATTAAGGTCACTGTGTTATACAGTTCTATGGATTTTGACAAATGCATAATGTTATGTATTCATTGTTACAGTATCATGCAGAATAGTTTTACTGCCCTAAAAATGCTCTGTACTTCACCTATTCATCCCCCTTCACCAACCCCTGGCAATCACTTACTGGGCCTATAAGTTTGCCTTTTATGACATCTTTTTTAATGGCCACAAAACATTGTGTCCTCTAGCTGGATAAATCTACTGATGCTGTTACCTGACTTAAAAGACTGGAATGGTAATAACAAACCTTGGATTCACAACAGTAGCAAATCAAACTTTGCTGAACCTCCCCCTCTCCCGCACAGGATTCACTTGCCCATGTGCTCACACTTAACTGTGTATTTATGTTTTATTATCTTTGGGCAAAAGAACGTTTTAAATCTCACATACTATCTTGGAAACCAGAAGAAAACATCTGGCATTCACTCTAACGGGAGAACCAAAGCAAAGCTATAAACACCATCTGTCAATTTTTCCTTCCAAAGGAGCCTTTCCAAATTTTCAGAGGTTCTCTTTGCCAACTCCTGGTCACAGCAGCATCAGAAGCAAATAAAATCATTGAAGTTTTAATCATGTTCTGGGCTAGGAGGCTGGGCTCCCAGAGCGTCCTGCTGCACAGGTGCACATCTTCATAGGCCACTGCAACTCTCCTTCCACAGGTGCCAGTCTCTACCTCCTCATGCAGGGCAGCCATGTATGGATGTGTACTTTGTGCTCTGCACAAAAGTGCCTGGCTGAGGGATCCAGAGAGGAATGAAATTCAGCTGCTCTCAGTTTGACAAGCTGTATACGTTGGCATTGCATCTACTCAGGGTACATTTTTCTATTTTGCACAAAGGTACAGGTTAGATTAGTAGCTGGTCTTGTCCTGGAGCTCACTGAGATTATTTAACTTTATTGTGTTGTTACCATGTTTGTCTTCATCCTAAGGTTCTTGATGATTGAAATGTGGTCTTATTTAATCTTTGTTCCCACTGCAGCATAGGGGTAGGTGTATAGTATACCTCAGTATATTAGCTGAATAAATTACTAGGGACAGGGTTCTTTTAGCTCAGTGCCAGGACAGTCTCCTCACACCATTTAAAAATAATAAAATTAATTATCTTTTACTATTACTATTTACTATTGACTAATTGGCTTTTATTCTTTTACAAGATGGCTCTTACCATACTAGTTCTCCATCTAAACTACTCAATAACTTTTCGAAGTTGGTTATTACATATTTGTTCTCAAACCCCATTCTCTGTTCTTCTAAAAACTTCATTTCCCAGCTCCTTTGCCAACTGGATACTAGCTAGATTCAGTCAATGGGAAGCACTGGCAGGACATTGAAGGGTGGGAGGAAGAGAGAAATCAGGGTAGTTTTTCCTCTTATGGCTGAGGGAGCACTTTCCAGCAGTAGCTCCCATCTTCTACATGGTTTCTACTTCCCCTCCTTTCTTGGTCCCAAGTTCTGCTGCCCACCCACCTCCAGCCAAGTCCTGCTCTCTCCAGAGCCACAATTTATAGTTTGGTGTATATCCCTTCAGTCTTTTATCTGTGCTTAAACATACATACATACACATATATATGTGTGTGTGTGTATATATATATATATATATGTATATATATGTATGTATGTAAATATATATGTGTATATATGTATGTAAATATATATACATATATATATAATTTTTTTTACAAAAATGGATATAACAGACATTATTCTGCAACTTGCTTTTTAACTTCATAATATATTGTGATAGTCACTGCCAAATTGCTCTATAAAAAAGTTTCACCAATTTATATTGCCATTAATGCTTGCTTCTCCATCCATGCCAGCACTGGATGCAGTTAATCCTTTTTAGCTTTTGCCAATTTGTTAGGTGAAAAATGGGGCCTTATTTCATTTTTTAAAATTATCAGTGATGTTGAACAATTTTTATGAGCTATTTGTGTTTCTTCTTTAGTGAACTTCCTCTTGAATAAGTTATATCCATATTTTTCTATTGAATCATTCCATTTTTTTCTTAATTATTTGTAGAGGCTCTCGTGTATTGGAGAAATTAACCATTTTTCTGTTATATAGGTCACTAATATTTTTCTTTCTAGTTTATGTTTTCACTTTGTGTAGATTTTTTTTTTTTGGGGGGGCATTATCAAATCTATCAACTATTTCTTTTATGGCTTCTGAATTTAGTGTCCTGATCAGAAAATTTCTTCCCACTCATGATTCAAAAAATATTCTTCCATATTATCTTCTAACATTTTTGAGTTGTTGTGTGTATGTTTATATTTTCATTCTTTTGGAATTTGAAATCATCTTTATCCATTCAGGATAATTGCATCTTCATATGATAGTCATCACATAGGTCTTAACATCAGAAGGAACCTCAGAGGCTACCCAGAGACCTGAGTCCTTAATTGTAGTCTTGTGTTTCTGAGAAAGGGCAAAGGATTTCAGTCTCACCTCCAAGGTTCCAGTGATTCATCCTGACTTTTCCATTGGATTTCCCTGGAAAAAAGGTGCCAATGACTTTATTTATAGCTTTAGAACTGTTAAACCCAAGCCATGCTTCTTCTCTCTTGGTCTCGCCAGCCTATTTCCCTCTGCTTTTCTACATATACCCTTTGTACTACTTAGTGATTCTGAATTTTCCTGGAACTTTCTTGCATCCATGCCTTTGCTCAAACTGCTTTGTTTTAATTGCTTTTGGCACCCTTCATTCTACCTGTCCTCTAAGGCCTACCTTAAATGCTTCAATTCTCCATGAAGTCTCTTCCTCAATTTCTCAAATCCACCCAAACACTCTCTCCTCTCTACTCTTCAGGCATGGAATGTGTTACTTAGGGAACTCAGGCGATTATCTGCCAGGTACCATCTTTATCTGTACAACTGTCTGATTCCCTCACTTGACCTCCTTGAGAGCATCTTTGTAGACTCATGGCGCCTGGCTCATGGTAGGACTTAGTCAATGCTGGACAGCTAAATGAATAAAAGATTGTAGAGTTGGTTGTCTGTCTTTCCTGTCTCTGCTCTTAGACTCCCCAAAAGTCTAGTGTATGAAGGGAGGGAGAAAGAGTAGGAAAATAGGGAGTGGAACTGGTGCCTCTTGGCCTGAAATGCTGTTTCTAGAACAGCAGGTGTGCTGCCAATGTCTAGATGCACTGGGAGGGGAAAGACGCAGGGTAGGGGTAGTAGAGGGCTGGCATCCTGTTCAGTCTTTTCTGGCCACAGGTGAGTTACTACAGGGATTCATATCTGGCAACTGACAAGTATGAGTCACTCCTAGGAAGGTGAATTATTTGTTTTTCCAGGAAGGAAATGTCTCCACTTCCTTCCTATTTCTTAAGGATAGGTGGCACACAGCAGGCTGGCCTAGGAGTAGGTGGTTAGAAAACTGGCCCCCACTTAAAGCAAAAGACAGAGAAAGAAATATTATTATTGTATCAGGAGACCTCTGATGGGGAATCTCAAGAAGTCCCTGTCTGATAGGGGAGGCTTGTCTTTCTTTGGTCTCAGGGAGTCCTATTTTGAGAGAAGATGAGTAGGCCCAGCCCTCCAAAGGTTTTTCCTTCCTAAACTTCCATGGCGCCATAGTCTTCTGATTCCTTTTCTACTTCTCTGGCCACTACTTTTCTATCTCTTTCTCCGCTTCCTCTTCCCATGCCCTATTTGTCAGTGTTCCAAAGGGTTCTATCATCAGAAATTTTAATTTGAATTTCCATTTTTCTAGCCAAACCTGCAAGAATTTGCCTCAGGTCAAAAATCTTAAAGTCATCCTTAAGTCCTCTCATTTCCTTACATTGTGCAACTAATCTGTGAGTAAATTCTTATGGTTCTACTTTCAAAAGGTATCCAGAACCTGACCATTTTAAATCACCTTCACTGCTACTACCACTCTGATAGGGTACTATCATTTCCTGCCTGGGTTATTGCAGTAACCACTAAGTGTCTCTACCCTTGTCCTTCTTGCTTAGTGTAATAGCTAGAATGATCTTGATAAAAGGTTAGATCATTTCCCTTTTCTGCTCAAAACTCTCCAATGGCTTTCAGCTCACTTAGAGTAAAAGTCAAAGTCCTGAAAAGATCTATAAGACATTATGTGATTTAGCCACCTGTTAACTCTCTGACTTAAATTCCTGCTACTCTGTAATTTGTTCATTTCACTCTAGTCACACTAGGCTGCTTAATGTTCCTAGAACATAGGTGAGCTTCCACCTTAGGACCTTGGTAGTTACTGTTCCCTTGGTCTGGCATTTTCTTCTACATATCTGAATGACTCATTTCCTGACTTCCTTAAGGTCTTTAGTCACGTCACCTTTCCCTGGCCATCCTTTGTAAATGTCAACCATGGATATTTCCAATCTTCTTTCCCTTGCTTTATTCTTAACACCTGTTACCATTATTATTATTTCCCTCTAAAATGTAAGCTCTGTGAGCAGGGATTTTTTGTTTGTTTATTTAAAAAAATTAATTACTTTTTCTTTTGGTAAGATGGTTTCTTTTACATACTTCTGTATCCCCAGTGTGTAGAATAGTGCCTGATATATTGCAGGAACTCAATAATACTTGTTAAATGAATGAAATTTTATTTGTTCAAGGACTACCAATATACTACACGTGTACTCCTTCTTTCCTGATTTCCAAGCTTACATCCCCTCCTGAACATTTCTCCAGAAAACGTGCCATCATCTTAATCTCAGTTTAGCCAGGTGAACTCATTATTTTCTCCCTTAGGACTTCAGTAAACCTTAGATCTTTCCTGTTTCTGTTAGTAAGAGACCCCCAAAACTTGGCTCCTCCTTCTCCATTATTTCTCCTTCCATCTCTAAGTCTTGTTGAGTCACTCTCTTAAGTCTTTTTCTAGTTCATCCCCCTAGTCTCCATCCCCGCTGTTTCTGCTTTATTTCAGGTGTGAATCTTTTACCTTTCCACAAATCTTCTGTGGCTGTCCATTACCTGTTCAATTAAGTAGGCAAATAATCAAGAATTGTTGGTTTGTTATTCTCTGCTTACTTTAACACCCCCCTTCTGGAATGCCCACCTTCTCTCATTGTGAGTTAAAACTGCTGAACTTTTCAGAGTACAAATATTCTCTCCTCTGGAGTTCTGGAGAGAAAACAGGGCTGGAAAATTAGGCATGAGAGTGTACACACACTTTGTGTACATAGAAAGTGTAGATGTAAATCCCTTAGCCAAAAGTCAATTTTTCTAGATCAACTGATGCGCCATTATCACCCTCTTACTCTTCCACGAGTCAACTGTTTATGCTTCTATTTCCTCCACTACTTAGAAACTTTCGTGAACAAACATTCATCTCATTCAGTAAGGAATCCTCCATGCATATGATTCTGGAAGACACTCAATAAGCGCAGAAGGCAGTAAAGGTTTGGAATTGGATTACCTGATTTTTAAACTGGTTGAATGTCAGAATTGGAGAAAGATTTAGTGGTCACCTTTCAATCCATTCATTTGTAAATGGGGAAAGTGACACCATTACCAGCAAGAGTGGGCCTTTTACCAGGTCTGTGACCGGGCACCAGAAGCCAGACATGCTGATTCCCAAATAGGTCTTCTTGATAAATCTTTGCGCGTCCCTTTGTGTTTCAAGGATCCTGGGATTCCGTCAGATAGACGTCTACCGTGCCTATCTTCCAGTAGTGTATTAGTCCCATTGATCTGAACTCATTTTCCCGCATCCCATCTGCCCTCCACTCCTTCAACTTTGGTCCCCACACTCTGACCCTTCTGCCTCAATCTGCTTCTCCAACCCCTACGCTTTACTCTCTTAGTGACTCTCTCCTTTCTTTCCTACCTTTGGGTCAGCAGAGTTCACCCGGTCCAATTGCAACGCTCCAGGCAGCTGTAGTTCAGCACTGGAAGAGAGATTAGGGATCTCACGGTCAGCTCCTCCCATAGGCCGAGGTGGGAGGGGTGGGTGGACGCGGCGCCATGACGTCAGACGCCTAAAGGGGCGGAGCGATGGGGGGAAGGTGGAGAGAAGTAGGACTTCAACATGGCGGCTGTGGGTCTGGCGGTGGCTACGGTGACGGCCTGGCCCGGGGTGGGCAGAGTTGAAGGTGGTGGCATTCGCTCTCCCTAGGGGCCGTTAGGGGCTCAAGAGGGACCGGGCTTGAGAAGTCGGTTGGCGCCAGCACCTTTTGGCTTCTGGAACGGCGGCGGCAGCGGCGTTCAGGTGAGGGGGCCTCCTTTTTTGGGGGGAGAGGGGCGGAGTTGGGGGAAGGGGACCGGTACCACGAGATGGATGGGGGAGGGAACCAGGGGAATAGGCTAGAGGCCCTGCTGGATGAAAGGAGCTGCCGCTGAGGGAGTTGGAAAGGGAAGAGGCCAGAGTTCCTTGACTTGGGAAGGATTCAGGGTGAAGGGTCGGAGTGAGGAGACCAGAGTTGGAGGGGCTGAAGGCAGATGTAATGTGGGAAAATGAGTTCGGATTAAGGAGACTAATACATTCCTGGAAGACAGGCGCAGTACATATCTATCTGGCTGGACTTAGAGCTCGATGGGAATTAGAGGATGTCGGGGGAGAGGGATTCAGGTTTCAGTGAAGAAGGTAAGTGATGGGGAGTTGAGGGTGAGCTGGGGACGTGAGGTGCAGATTTAGTTCTCCCTGAAGCGATGAGATTTGGGAGAAGGGGAGGAGACCAAACGCGAGGTGAGTGATCTTTGGGGATATCTTTGACATTGTCTGGTCTTTAGGTATGTTTATCTTGCCTCTTTTGTTTCTTGGGTGGAGTCTTACCTGTACAGTCCATCTGGGCCTCAGAAACAGCCCCAGATCTTTCTTGTGGAATATCAAGTTATACAGTTCATTTATTTGATCTATATCAGTCATCTCTGGTCTTTGTGTTACCGTCACATGTACTGTTTTCCAGACTAGTCTCTTAAAAGTATGGCTGGGCATAAAAATGGATTTTATATTAACTGATATTTAGAGTTTTTAAGACAGCGTAGAGTGTTGCAAAACTGGATTTGGTAATTTAGTTACTTAACTATTAAATATATTTTGTTCTCTTTCCTCAATTCTGTATTAGTATTTGAGAATTTGGATAGATATGGATGTTTTTCTTTAGAATTTTGTCAGATTTGATGGTGGGAAAAACAGGGCACTTAGTCTAGTGATAGCTAGCTTTTTCCAGTTAATGTCTCAAACTAGTTAAACTGAAAGTTTCTGTATTATTTTATAGCAGAGATTGTGAAATGTCCAAAGATTACATTGTCTGCATTTACGTATTTTTAGTGGAGTTTTATAAGTTAAATTTTTGTTTCTAATCCGTCCTATTTTTTGTTATTTATTCAACATTTATTGAATGCCTGTTGTGTGTTGCATTAAGAGTCATAATTATGGAAATGGGAAATTAATGTTTTTTTAGTGAGCATCTATCACTGCACAGCAAATAACTTGCTATGACCTCATTGGAAGATAAAATATTGTTTTAGAAATGAAGACAAAAGAAAAAATTAAAGTATGTGAATATTAGAACTTCTTAAATTTTTCTTTGTTTCGTATTTGACTCATTACCTCATGATGACATTTTCTGTATATCTGAAAGATTTTATTTTTCATTTTGATTTCGAAGAAGACAATAATAGTATCTTGATTAAAAAAATATTAGATCTTAGGCAGTTCTCATCGATGGTGGTTAGTTCACACTTTTTGGTCTGGCAGATGTCACTTTATCTTGTGTTATGTTTTATGTCTTGACTGTAATAAGGTATTTAAAATGAGATTCCTGAAGTTTAATTCAGTGACTAAAATTCTCTCAAGTATTTTTAGCATTATATATATTTTAATTATCCCACAGTGTAAGATTATACATTTTTCCTGTTCTCTAATTATATTGTTGAATGTTTTGAGATTTTTCATATGTAGATTATTTTAAGTGTAAATTTTTTCTCTACATACTAACAAAAACCATAAAAGCCAACCATCAGTTCATTAATCAGATAATCTTCTTTAGATAGTCTTTCTCAATAAATGCAAAAGGTAGTACTCAATACCTTAAAGTATTAAATAGCTTTTTCTTAGACTCAAAAAAATTTTTTTTTGATTTGAAGCTTAGAAATCAATTGAGTTTAGTTTCTTACATAGCATGGGAATCTCTGGTTCTGTATCATGAAGATAAGTGAGTCTAATTTCTTATAGGAAAGAGCCATTCAGTTAGAAAAAGGAGAGTATTGCTCTTCTAACCTGTAGCACACAGTTTCTTGTAATATAGGAAAATAATTTGAATGTAAAAGTAATATTTCCCTGTGAATTGAGAGATTATTTCAAGCTTTAAAAATTTTAGGTGATTGTAGCAAGATTTACAAAGGAAAAGGTGCTAACTCTGGACCTATGGTAATGAGCTAGGCATTGTTTAGCACTTTACATAATCTCACTTAATCTTTACAATTAGATTAGGTAGGCAGGTGGTGATACACTTGCTTTTTAGTTGTCAAGGAAACAAGTAACTAAGGTTATAGCTATAAAATGGTAGAGTCTAAATTTGAGCTCAGATTTGTCCAACTTTAATGCCCCTTATTGTATCTGTTATATATGTACCATTTTGCCCCTCTTAGTTGGTCACAGGGCCATTCTAATTCCTGTCAAGTAAATTTAAAGTATAAGAACTAGTTTTAAAAAATATTTTATTTTAAATTACAGTCAACATGTGATATTTTACATTAGTTTCAGGTGTACAGCATAACGATTAGACAATATAATTTACAAAGTGATCCCTCAATAAGTCTAGTACCCACCTGACATCATACATAGTTATTACAATATTATTATTTTTTTGACCAGAATTTGCATCTTACATTTATTGTCATTATAATATTATTGACCATATTTCCTATGCTGTATGTTACATCTCATAACTATTGTTTTTCTTTACTGTTTTTTAACTACATTTATTGGGGTGACATTGGTTAATAAAATTATGTAGATTTCAAGTGTACAATTCTATTTTAAACCACTTGTTCTCATTGAAATAGTAGTGTTACTAGAATGATAAATCATTAAAATTTTGGTTAAGATGTCATTAGTTTATAGGAGGAAATGAATACCTGAATATTTTGTACTTAACAAAATAAACTGGAGAAATTGGATAAGGGACAAAAAGTTTTTTGATTTATATTGCTGAGTCAGGTTGGACCCAGCTCATTAAGGGCCAAAATTTGAATTTGGCAGTACTACAAATGTGTTCTCAGAATTCTGGATTGGTCATTATCAGTTGCTTAATGCTTACCAAACACTTCCAGTGTTTGAGTCACTGAGTTGGCTCATGGTGAATGTGACTATTGTGGTTACTGAGTCAAGCTAGTGTGTGTTTTGGTTGCTTCATTTCCCCAACACTTTATATTGTCAGACTTTTAATTTTTTTTCTAATCTAGTGGGTTTGAAATGATATCTTGTGTTTTTAGTAGCATTTCCCGTAGTTGAGCATCTTTTTCATATATTCATTGGTTGTGCTTCTGTGAAATATGTTTTCAAGTTCTGTGCCTATTTTTATTTTGAGTTGTTTCTGATTTTTAAGAGTTCTTTAAATATTTTGCATACTAATTATTTAATTTATGGGTTGCAAATACCCTCTCTCAATTTGTGACTTGTCTTTTCATCTCTTCATGGTCTTTTTGGTGAGAAAAGTTCATAATTTTAATGGAGTTTTTCAGTCTTTTTTTTCATGATTTGTCCTTTTTGTATCAAAGAAATTCTTCTCTTCTGCTAGACATCCTCTTTTAACAAATACAGTAATGTATCCATCTGTAATGTGAAATTTAGGCCCAACATTTCCTTGGTTAGAAAGGCAAACTTTTCAGGAGTTGTATTCCTGTTGTCTTTGGAGTTATAGGGCCAGAGAGGCTTTATTTATTTATTCCTGTTGTCTTTGGAGTTATAGGGCCAGAGAGGTTTTATTTATTTATTTATCTATCTATCTATCTATCTATTTATTTAATTTATTTATTTGGTGAGTTGACCTTTGGTTGACCTCACAGATTGCAAGGACCTTGTCAGCTTACAATCCCTTATTTTTTATTTTATTTTTTACGTCTACAGCACCTGGTCTTTCTAGGTGGTCTCCCATCCAAGTACTAACCATGCCCGACCGTGCTTAGCTTCCGAGATCAAACGGGATCGGGCTTGTTCAGGGTGTCATGGCTGTAGATCAGAGCGTTTTTAAAGCAGCTTGAATTGTGCCTTATACACAGGTTACATATATTTTCCAAAACTGGGAAGCCAACAGATTTATGATTGATGTGTACATTTTACTAAATGTTAATGATGTGGTTTGACAATGAGAGACTTTTCTTGTGTAGACAGTATTAGTTAGATACAATTCATAATGAATCAGTCTAAGAACTTAGCATTTCTACTAAAATATGGTTAGAAAGATTTGTTGATTTCTAGTTCTTACAGCGTTGAACTTTATCAAGAATAATTGTGGATTGTGGAAAAACTGATGTGAAAATATTTTGGAAGTTTTTTTAAAAATTTATTTTCAATTATACAGTAGTATATAATTAGGATACAATTCTGTGGAATGTAGATACATCATCAAGTAAAAACAAATGTAAATTTGCATTGTTAAACAACAGTTTGTTCATGTATTTTTTGGGGGAGTGGGTATCACACGTTTGTTTAAATTTCATTAGATACATTTAAAAGAATGAGGTAACTTATTTTCAATATTAGAGAAATTACATCTATTTAAAGTTATGAATGTTTCAAAGCAACTAGAACATTTGTAAGGGAGTGTGTAGTTTTTGTGTTTCTTTGTTTTTAAACCTTCTGCCCTATTTGGACTTGTGTGGCTCCTATCGACCATTAAACCCTTATCTCTTAAGTTATATAAATACATAAAAATCTTGGGATGTTTGATTTTCTCTGTTGTGTATTAAAGCATGTTAAAAACTTTTTTTCCATAAGATGACTAGGGACTACTTTGACTTTAAGAAGTGTTCTTCTGAGATGTTAGATGTTCGATCCTTGTAAGGATTCTGAAATATAGAATGTCCACTAGACTTCAACTATACTGCAAATATTGTATAGTGGTATACAGTACATTCTTTTTTTTTTTTTTTTTAAGGCAAGGCAACCCTTGGCTGACCTCACAGATTGCAAGGACCTTGTCAGCTTACAATCCCTTTTTTTATATTTTACGCCTACAGCACCTAGTCTTTCTAGGTGGTCTCCCATCCAAGTACTAACCAGGCCTGACCCTGCTCAGCTTCCGAGATCCGACAGGATTGGGCTTGTTCAGGGTACCATGGCCATAGACCAGTGCATTCTTGATATTTGTGAAAGGTATGTTCTTAGATATTTGAGAATCCTTACATAACTACCATAATTTAGAAGTTCCCTCATAACACATAGACAAATATAATGGAAAAATTTTTGTTACCATTGGATTGGATGGGTAAATAGAAGAAGGTAACAGAGTTAGAGAGCTGGATGCTAAACTCGTTCTTCAGCTACCTTTAACTCCCAGTCTTTTTCTGTTTATTACTACTGGCTGGCCTATCCCTAGCCTCCGAAAACAACCCATTAGAGACTCAAGGTCAGGCTGGCTTGACCTTATCTTATACTGCATCTCATCATCATGGTCTTGGTCCCAGGAAAGGTTTGTATCCTTTTCATTTCTCCTTTTATTAATAAGAATGGAATCTTCTTAATCCTAACATCTTCCTATAGTTTGCAGTGTTAACATTTCCTTCTACAATTTGGTTGGGGAAGGATATGAGCAGTAAATTCTTTTGGTAGACTATACTATGTCACTTTTTATAAGTGATCCTTTTTTATGGGTGGGATTCAAAGTCAGTTGTTAGCCAAATTACAAATTATTATATGGAGTGGACTTTAGGGGTAGCTTGCGAGTTTTCAGAATTGGAAATATTTAATTTCTTCCATCAAAGTTTACTCTATTTTTAAGTGATTTTAATACCATAGACAATGCATCATAGGAAGTTGTTGGACAGTGATTCTCAAATCAGATCAGTGATTTTCAAATTTTAGGTTGCATATGGATCACCTGGAGATATTGGTAAAATGTAGATTCTGATTCAGTAGACTTGAGATTGTGCATTTCTAAACAAGCTCCAAGGTTATGATGATGGTCCAAGGACCGTACTTTGAATAGTAATATTCTGAATTTATTATAGCATGAAGTTTGATTTGGGATTTTTTCTTACTTTATTATAAGCTTTTTGATTACTGTCTTTTGCCATGAGAGGTTGTATTGTGATAGAATTCTGGGCAGTGAATTGGAAGATCTAACATTCTTGCTCTGGTTTTCCATTTAAAAACTAACCATCTCTTTCAGCCTTGAACTTTTTAATTTATAAAATGAAAATAGTAATAAGTGCTTATATCTCATAGCATGTGAGGCTCAGATAAGATGATATATATGATAGTATTTTGAAACCTACATGAGGCTTCACATATAGTTTTGAAAATTTAAGTTTTCAATACAGTGCTTCATTAGAGCATAAAACTTCTTTTCCCCTGTTAGCTTAATAGTAGGTTTATTTTCTAAAGCTAACATACTGCATTTTATTCAGGAATTCTCAGTAACTTTTATTTCTTCAGTTATACTTAATGTTTGTCTCTCGCCACTAAAATTAGATTTAATGAAGGATTTTGTCCTATTACTGCTGCCACTTAGAGTAGTACCAAGCAGTAATAGCTACCTATTAAACAGTTGTTGAATGAATAAGGCATGAAGCCTGAGAAATTTTGTCTTATGTTGTGATCAGGCGGAGATAGTTTTTCATATGAACAGCAAAATTTGATTTGGAAACCAGCGTTTAGAGGGAGAGCAAAGAAGTAGTAATTATTTAGCTCATTTTTCCATCGAAGAAAAAAAAAGTAAGCCAGATAATGGACTTCTTCACTACCGAATTCTATTTATTTGTTAGTGTCTTACTACACTCTTTTTAACAGTGGTTTTAGTAATTGTGTACAATCTCTTGGGTATCCTTTGACAAGGTTTAATGATATTTTCTGTCTTATTTTTTTCTGAAATATTTTAAAGTTAAATTATAAACATTTCATATGAGAATACTTATGTAACTTTTTAAAAAATGAGGACATTTTCCTTTATAAACACAATACTGTTATCATACTCAACCATCAACAGTAATTCTTTAATGTCATATTATACCAGTACTTAATTCAAATTTCCTCATTTGTCCCCGAAACATCTTTTATAGATTCAGTGCAATTTGAACACTACCCATGATTAGGCCAAACTATACAGGTAAAGGGCACAGTCATTCAGAAGACGGCCCTCACTTCGGGTATCAGCCACAAGCTCGAGGGTTTCCAGGCAACTTGCACATCTGAAACAACTGGCTACAGATTTGGGGGTTCCCATTCTGCTAAAATGATTCACAGGACTCAGAAAGTACTGTACATACTTACGATTAGTTTTATTATATCCAAAAGGATATAAATCAGAACTTGCCAGAAGAGATGTATAGGGTGCCAAATTGAAAGCTTCTGTGTCCTTTCCCTTTGAGTCAGGATGTGTCACCCTATGTGTCACAGTATTGTTAACTAGGGAAGCTCACCTGAACTTGTCTAGAGTTTTGATTTTATTGGGCTTTCATTACATAGTTATGATTCATTGAATCATTGGCCACAAGGTTAATTCAATATTTGACTGATCTCTTTTCTCCTACTTTTTTTGGTGAGTGAGGAAATGCCTGAAGTAGTTTTAAGCAAAATCTCAAACATTCCTGTAAATTAATAATTATGCATCTCTAACTGATAAGGCTTTCTTTTAAAAGCATAGCCACTATGTTATCACATCTAACAATTATTAGTAATTCCTTAATATAATTTAATACCACCCGTAGTAAAACTTCTTTTATCTTGAAAGTGTCACTTTCCAGATTTCATTCACAGTTCACAACGTACAATTACATGGTTTTCATGTCTGTTAAGTCCTTTTTCTAAACATAGGATAATTACTCCTTTTCAAATTATTGATTCATTAGAGAAACCAGGCCTTTGTCTTGTAGGTACCGCATATTCAGAATTTGTGTGTTCTTGTGTTGTCTTTTTGCTTGATCCTCTCTATTTCTTGTAAACTAATGGTTAGAAGCTTGATTTAATTCATATTTTTGTTTGGGGGGCAGGAACACAAGTGGTGTTGTGTACCTTCTTTTGCATCACATCAGGAGGTGGATAATGATTGGTTGTTACACTTTTAGTGATTCTAGTTGTGTTCCCTATTATAAAGTTCACTAATAACCTTCATAGTTTAGCATCCATTGATGATACTTGAATCAGTTATTTAGAGGTTATGAAATTGTACCCTCATGCTATTTCTGTCATGTTTATGATGTGCCGTTCTTCTGTAAAGAAGAGCTTTCCCTCATCAACAGAATTAATCCTGAAAGTGTAGTTCCTATTAGAAAGGCAGGATGAATGCTTCCTTTCTTGTAACTACCAGTTTCAAAGTAAAGAGTTGATATAGCAGTTATCTCTAATGGTAACAGGTTATGTAGAAAACGGTTGGTTTTCTAAAGACCTTTTGTCTTTGAGTATCATCATACCCTCATGGATTTATACCATTAGTTTGAAACAATTATAGTCATTCTTTTTGATACACAAGTTGTTTCATTGATCTGTGGGAATAATTTCAAATTGGTAGCTTTTTGACATGTTCTGTAAATCTTTGAAAGATTTCTTGCTTTCATGCACAGCCAATGGCCCAGGTTCACCTTATGAATTTTTCCTGCACATCTGAAAACGCCCATTCCTCCAAGAATTAATTCAGAAATAATATTGAGAACTCAAAACCTGGGTGCTCATTGATACTGTCCTTGCTTCTACAAATATTTTTAAAAATCACAAGTTCATATTGATTTTTACAATTTAGATTTAAGAATTTTAGAGTTTTTACTTGACTTTAATAGCTTATCTTTTTTTGTCTTACATAAAAAAATTTGGTTCCTTAAAATATAAACATAATTATTTATTTGCTATATTGGACATATATAGAAATGGTTTCAAAATAGTGATACTGATATTACTGATAATAAGAAAAAGTAAAATCTAAAATTTTTGCAGTAATTTATGTTTCTAGAACATATTCCACTAATATGTGCAGTTAGAATACTGAGTTCTAAAGTTACCTGAAATAATTTTACTAATTTTGTGCACAATTAGGTTTATTTGTTTCACTCTGTATTTATTTAAAATATGCAATATATTATTTCGAAAACTCAGATATAGAGATATATAAAAGAAAATGTAAAAATTGTCCCTAACCATTGGAAATATCCACTATTAAAATATCATGTATTAGGATTGTTCTAAGTACTTTATGTGCATTACCTTATTTGATCTTAATGATAACCCTATGAGGTAGTTAATATTATTATTCCCATTTCACAGGTTGAGTACCTGAAGCTCAGAGATACTAACTTGTCTAAGGGATACACAGCCAATAATTGGCAGTACTGGAACCTGAACCCTGATCTTTCTTTAAAACTTACCTTCTTAATTACTGTGTATTCTGTTTTCAGTCCTTTATCTCTGCTTATAAACAAATATATTAGAAGATATATTTTATATCTTTGGATTATTTTTCTCTTAACAGTGAGAAGTTTTCAGTTTTGATAAAGTTCACTTTATATTTTCTCTTTTATGGTTTGTGCTTCAAGAAAAAAAATTTAAGTATTTACCTTCTCTTCCCCTCAACCTGCCTTTTTATCTTTGTTGACTTTTTAATGTTTTTTTTCTTTTCTTTTTTGCCATTTGTATTTCTCTCTCTCTCTTTTTTTTTTTTTCATTTTTTTATTTTTCCCTTCCCTTTCTTCCCCTTTGGCCACTGTTAGGAGGTTCTCTATATCTCTGGGTCTGTTTCTGTTTTGTTCATTTTTTATTTTAGATTCTTCATATAAGTGAAATTTTACAGTATTTGTCTTTCTCTGTCTAGCTTATTTCATTTAGCATAATACCCTCTAGGTCTATTCATTTTGTCACAAATGGCAAGATTTCATTCTTATTCCATTCTATATATACCACATCTTTATCTGTTCATCTGTTGATGGACATCTAGGTTGTTTCCATATCTTGGCTATTAGTAATAATGCTGCAGTGAACCTAGAGGTGCATATATCTTTTTAAATTAGTGTTTTATGTGGCAGCTCTATTTTTAATTTACTGAAGAATCTATGTACTGTTTTCCATAGTAGCTGTACTAATTTACAATACCACCAACAGTGTATGAGGGTTCCCTTTTCTCTACATCCTTGCCATAACTTATTGATTTATTGATGATAGCCATTTTGACAGGTATGAGGTGATATCTGATGTGGTTTTAACTTGTATTTCCCTCATGACTAGTGATGTTGAACATCTTTTCATATGTCTGTTGGCCATATGTATGTCCTCTTTAGAGAAATGTCTACTTAGGTCTTCTGCCCGTTTTTAAATTGGATTCTTTTTTTGCGGGGGAGGGGCTGTTAAATTGTAAGAGTTCCGTGTATATTTTGAATATTAACCTCTTATTGGATGTATCATTTGTGAATATCTTCTCCCATTCAGTAGGTTGTCTTTTTGTTTTGTTGATGGTTTCTTTGCTGTGCAAAACTTTTTAGTTTGATGTAGTCTCATTTGTTTATTTTTTCTTTTGCCCCTTTTCTGAGGAGACATGTTCAAAAAGATGATGCTTAAGAGCAATGTCAAAGAGTTCACGGCCTATGTTTTCTCTAGGAGTTTTATGGTTTCAGGTCTTATGTTTAAGTCTTTAATCTATTTTGAGTTTATTTTTGTATATGGTATAAGCAAGTGGCCTAATTTCATTTTTTTGCATGTATCTGTCCTATTTTCCCAACATCACTTATTGAAGAGACTATTTACTCCATCGGATATCTTTACCTCTTTTGTCTTATATTAATTGATCATATAAGCAAGGATTTATATCTGGGATCTCTCTTCTGTTCCATTGATCTATATATCTGTTTTTATGCCAGTACTCCATACTGTTTTGGTTATCGTAGCTTTGTAGTACAGTTTGATATCAGGAAGGTGATACCTCCCACTTTGTTCTTAAGATTTCTTTGTTTTTTGGGGGGTCCATATAGATTTTAGGGTTAATTCTGATTCTGAGATGAATGCCATTGGTATCTTAATAGGGATTGAATTGAATCTATCTGTATTGCTTTAAGGACATTTTAATAATATTAATCCTTTCAATCCATGAAGAAGGTATATCCTTCCATTTATTTGTGTATTCATATTTTTAATTCAGTGTCTTATAGTTTTCAGAGTACAGGTCTTTCACCTCATTGGTTTAATTTATTCTTAGGTATTTTATGCTTTATGATACAATTGTAAATGTAAGTTTTTAAATTTCCTCTACTAATTATTCATTATTGGTAGATAGAAATGCAACAGATTTCTGTATATTGATTCAGTACTTGTCGCTTTACTGAATTTTTTTTATTAGTTCTGATAGTTTTTTGGCGGAATCTTTAGGGTTTCCTATATATAATATCATGTCATCTGTAAATAATGAGAGTTTCACTACTTCCTTTCTGATTTAGATGCCTTTTATTTCTTGTCCAATTGCTGTGGCTAGGAGTTCCAATATTGTGTTGAGTAGAAGTGGTGATAATAGGCGTTCTAATCCTTGTCTTGTTTCTGATTCTAGAGGAAAGCTTACAACTTTTGACCATTTATTATATTTTATTTAAAAATTTTTTTTAAATTATTATTTATGCCTACAGCACCTGGTCTTCCTAGGTGGTCTCCCATCCAAGTACTAACCAGGCCTGACTCTGCTTAGCTTCCAAGATCAGACGGGATCGGGCTTGTGAAAGGTGGCATGGCCATAGACCATGGACTGTGGCTTCACTGGGGCGTGAACCCAGGACCTTTTGCATGTAAAGCAGATGTGCTAATTGCTACACTATGGAACCATGTCTAGCTTTTCACCATTTAGTATGATATTAGTTGTGGGTTTGTCATATATCGCCTTTACTATGTTGAGATGTTCCTTCCATACCCACTTTGTTGAGAGTTTTTATCATAAAAGAGTATTGAATTTTGCCAGATTTTTTTTTTTGCATCTGTTGAGATAATTATGTGGTTTTTATTCTTTATTTTATTAATGCGATTTATCAAGTTGATTGATTTACAGATGTCGACCCATCACTGCATCCCATGAATCCCACTTGATCATGGTTGAATCTGGTTTGCTAATATTTTGTTGAGAATTTTTACATCAATGTTTATGAATACTGGCCTATAGTTTTCTCTTTTTGTAATGTCTTTGTATGGTTTTAGTATCAGGCTTAATAGAACAAGTTTGCAAGTGTTCCTTCCACTTTAACTTTTTGAAATAGTATGAGAAGGATAGGTATTAATTCTTCAGTGAATGTTTAGTAGAAGTCACCTGTGAAGACCTTGTCTGGTCTTAGACTTTTATTTTTGGGGAGTTTTGATTACTGCTTCAGTTTTATTGCTAGTAATTGGTCTGTTTATATTTTATATTTCTTCCTGGTTCAATTTTGGAAGCTTATATACTCCTAGAAATTTATCCATTTCTTCTAGAGTGTTGAATTTGTTGCTATATAATTGTTGTTTTTTCCAACTATCTTTGTTACTTCTGAGGTATCGTTTGTAACTTCTCTTTTTTGATTTTATTTGGGTTTTCTTCTGTTTTCGATGAGTTTGGCTAAAGGTTTGTCAATTTTATTTTTTCAAAGAACCTGCTCTTTTATTGATCTTTTCTATTGTTTTTTAAATTTTTACTTCATTTATTTCCACTCTGATCTTAACTCTTTCCTTCCTTCTGTTTACTTGGGTTTTGTTTGCTTTTATTTTTCTAGTTCCTTTACGTGTAGAGTTAGATTTTTTTTTTTAACAGCAGAAAAGAAAAGTTTTATTAGAAGAGAAGTGATACTTCCAGATATGGAAGTGGGCCTGAGCAAGAGAAGCGTGGCTCAAAAGGCCAAGTTAGATTGTTTATTTAGGATTTTTCTTGTTTGTTGAAGTAGGCCTATATAGTTATGAATGTCCTCTGAACTGTTTTTGCTTTAACCCATAAATTTTGAAAAGTTGTATTTTCCTTTTCATTTGTTTGAACTTGCATTCCTTGGAAAACCCCCACTTCGTCATGATATAGTAAGCTTTTTATGTATTGTTGGGTTTGAGTTGCTACAATTTTGTTAAGAAATTTTGCATTTATGTTCATGAGGGATATTGTTTTGTAGTTTTCTCTTTTTGTAACATCTTTGGTATCAAGATAATGTCTTATAGAATGAGGGGAAGTAGTCCTTTCTCTTTAATATTCTGGAAGTTTGTAAAATTAGTATTATTTCTTCCTTAAATATTTGGTAGATTTCACCAGTAAAGCCATCTGGGCCCTGAGTTTACGTTATGATAAGATTTTTAAATACAAATTTAATTTATTTAATAGCTATTAGCTGTTGATATTTTTAATTGGGTGAGCTTTGGTAGTTTTTGTTTTTCAGGAAATTAGTTAATTTGATCTAAAATGTGAAACTTTCAGCTTAAAATTGTTTCTATATAGTATTCTCTTTTAATCTTTGTAGTGGTGTTCCCTTTCATTCCCTGTAGCAGCTTGCTTTCTTGCTTGCTTGCTTTTTTCTTCTAATGAGCCTTGCCTAGGGGTTTACCAATTTTAGTGAGCTTTGAAAAGAATCAGCTTTTAGTTTTAATAATTTTCTCTTGTTTTTCTTAGTTATTATTTGGAGAAGAATTGATACTTTTTTATTTGAAGTTATTGGTATTCTGATTTTTAATGTTAGCCTGGCCACTTATGGCTTCATTGTGCTATAGGCAGGTTTCCAAACTGCCTGCCTTGCTTACAGTGCCAGTATTTTCCATTTTCCTGAAAATTATGTATAGTACTTACATTATAGATAAGTTAATTGGCTTGCACATAGTTGGATAATTGTGCGTTGTATTGATGAGTCCATAAAATTGTATTAGGGGGATAAGGATTTTTAAGATTTAAGTTACATTTCTATTAGAAGTAGTTCTCTATTACATAAACTTCATGTTAAGCAAACCCTTTATATTTGGAATTTCCTAAACACTTTGGAAGAGTTTCTGCTTCTGTGATAGAGCAAACCAATATGTCATTTATGACTTCGTAGTTGGTAATTCCAGTTAGATACTAGGATACTATTTTTCAGTAACTTGGTTCTAGTAACCTGGTAGGGTTTGTATTTCTGTTTAACATGATATGAAAGATAATATTAATATTTTGTTAATGGACATAGCCCACTGTGTTGAAGTTTTTGTAATGTGCTGTGATTTTCTTTTTTAGTGTAAAATAAAATATAACAATGTCCTCATTTTTTCAAAAACTTTACATGATGGTGTAAAGACTTAATGGAGCGCTTTTTTATTCTTTGGAGGATCATAGCGTTTTGGTTAATTTCCAGGGGCATTTCAAAAGATTTGGTACATAGTATGCTGAAATTATATGT